>NW_026016161.1:0-15000 GCF_020379485.1 Brassica napus | reverse complement strand
AGCCCCATCGAACTCTAAATATCCTTGAAATTTCTCCATTTGGATTAAAATTCGATTTGAACTAAAAGTAAAGTCTTTATTTTCTTGAGTTCTGAAATGACACATAGTGCGATACAGTCAAAATAAGGTATTAGATTACGAAAGCACTAAATACCTCATAAACAGGTAGACTGCTAACTGGATTCTCTATCTTTAAGAGGTTTCTGTTCGTTATATTATAAAATAACAAAACAAGATGATTAGAAATCCTTTATTTTTTTAACCTAATCGCTCTTTTGATTTTGGAAATATATATATATATATTTTTTTATCAATATACTGCTTCTTTTACACATCCATCTACAACCTAACCCAAACGGACTAGGTAAAAAATAATTAGGACTCACGAAAAAATTGATAATAACACGCAAGAAAAAAATTCCTTCCCATACCCGTATTAGGTACTAATCTATTTTTAACATTTAATTAGATCGGGTAATTTTTCAAATTACGAATGGAAGCTCGTTTCTTTTTTTTTTCTTAGAATAAGGAAAACTGGTTTTTTATCCATCCATTTATATTTATTCACTCGACCCAAATTGGAATTCTTCTTTTTTTTTTATTTTCTAATCGGTACAATCTTGTCGAAAATAAAAAAAAATGTTATCTGAATTCTCCCTTGATACGACATGCTATTTTTTCCGTTCATTCCTTTCAGGATCAGTCGTGGTCTTACAAACTCTACCGCGGATCTGGACGAATCCTTTTCTTCATACAAATGTGTAAAAGATGCTAGTCGCACTTAAAAGCCGAGTACTCTACCGTTGAGTTAGCAACCCCCCCCACAAAAAAAAGCAAGTACTGCAAATATGTAGATACAACCAGAATAAAGAAAAAAAGAAAAATCCAGTCATGTGTGCGTCAGGGAGAAATAGATCTATTTCTCTATGAGAGAATTATATTTGGTCCATACACTGTTGTCAATATGATTGTAAATTTTTAATATAGCGAAAAGAATAGAAAAAATAAAAAAGTTTAACCCCCTGGTTTGTGAGTTCATACAAGGAATGAAAACTAAGCCGAATAGGATAATCTCAAATCTTTCTATTTCTATATATATTAATATATTATTTATTATACAGTATGATTTTATATATTTTCTATACAATAATTCTATACAATAAAATTTTGTATTTATACAAAATTTAGAATTTCTATAAATCCAAAAATTTTTTAATAAATTTGTTTTTTATTATAAAACATGGTAGTTTTTAGCAGGATATTTGTTAGTTTTCATACCTTTAGGAAGAATACTAATAATAAATGGAAATTCTAATAAATCAAAATAAATATGATGGAAACGAAAGAGGAGGAAAGAAAAGAGTAGATCAAATTTTATACCAAGCTATATATGAGTCTTTAACATCCTCTTTTTTATAGTTCATTAATTCAATTTCGTTTTATTAAGACTTAATTCCGTAAAAATCCCTGCCTTCTTTGAAATATCATGAACTGTTCTTGTTGGTTGAGCGCCCTTTTTAAGGAAATCGAGAATAGCAGGAAGATTTAAATAAGTTTGATTAGTTATCGGATCATAAAACCCCACCTTCCGAAGATCTCTTCCTTCTCTTCGGGATCGAACATCAATTGCAACGATTCGATAAATGGCTCATTGGGATAGATGTATATGAATAATACCCCCCCCCGAGAAACGTATACGAGGCTTTGGCCTCATACGGCTCGAGAAAAAAATGCAATGAGTATAAGTTAACTCTCTTTATAAAATTCAAACATTAAATTAATTAGCCAGTATTGAAACCCTAACTATTTTTTTTCATAAAAAGCGTTCGTAACATTCGTACTCTCGTAACTCAAGTTAAATAACTCTCAAATATCTCACCAGAGACTCCTTAAGTACTCTTTTTATTGAGTAGTCTCTAACCTTTTTTTGTTTGTCTCATTTTTTCGAATCAATTTTGATTCTTCATTCTGATCTAGTTGTTCAAACAATTGAAAAAGGGATTTCCTTGTTTCAGGATTCTTTATCCTTACTTTGAATCTTTGGGTTTAGACATTACTTCGGTGATCTTGATCGTTTTATTAAAAAAGGGCAGCAACAAGCCCCTTATTTTGTTTATGATTTCTTTTCTTTCTATCAAAGAATCATACAAACGCTTGATTCACGCATGATAGACTTTTAATTCAAAGAATTTTACACTTTTACGAAAATTTCCTTTTCCATTGTAAAATTACTTGAAAGGGCTTTTTTTCAATATAAAAATAAAAAGACTTACGAAGTTGTTCCAACTTATTGATTCGCACTAACCCTAGATCCTTACTCCTGCGAAAGGAATAAAAACTTTCTATTCTCCTCGAGCTCCATCCTGTACTCTTTTTTATATTCAAAAAGGTGTAGGACTCTCGTAAAATAGAACACAAAATGTCGAGCCAAGAGCACCTATATTCCTAATATAAAAGGTGGCGGATCAAAACATCCACAGCAGATCATGTCCTTCAATTCAAGTCGCACGTTGCTTTCTACCACATCGTTTTAAACGAAGTTTTACCATAACATTCCTTTAGTTTGTGTAATTGATTCAATTATGGAATCATGAATAGTCATAGTTCAGTCAGTATATCGTAATCTATACTTTTTCTTTCTCTATGAATGGAATAGTGAATCTACGCGTAAAAGGTTCAGTCAGAATTCAAATGAATTCCACATTAAATTCTATATATGTAAAAATATGTAAAATCGAAATTTGAATAGAAATCTATATTTATATATATAAATATATATATAAATATATTTTTTTTTATTAAAACTCGTAGAATCTACGGTTCTACCTTACTTACCTACATCACACACAACTAAAAAAAGCAAATAGATTTTTTGTAATTTCGGGTGAAAAAGAAGTTTATTCTTCTTTTCATTTCAATATTTTATTCTTAAAAAATATTGTTTTTTTAAACAGAAAGAAAAAGATGGTGTACAAAGGCAATAGAAGATTTATTTCGTAATGACTGGACTCTGGGACGGAAGGATTCGAACCTCCGAATAGCGGGACCAAAACCCGTTGCCTTACCGCTTGGCTACGCCCCATTTTTATTTTTATTCAAGACTACTAAAAGAGTAATATTGCTATTGGTTGTTCGTCAATTCAATTTCAGCCCAAATGAAATATAGATTACATTGGTGCTATAGTTTTGACACGTGTAGATAGCAAATCAAACTTACTTTATTGATCATTACATAGAATTCAATTAAGATATTGTATGAAAATATTATTTCTTTCATTCTCATAAGAGAATGAAAGGATTTTTGATTGAGTAAGTTCAACAAAGTCTTTTTAGACTATCTTTCTTTATTTATTTATTTTTTTCCTTATATAAAAAATATATTAATAACTCAATCAAAATTAAATTATCCACAAGAACACCAATTTTTGTTATGCTTAATATATTTAATTTGATCTGTATTTGTTTTAATTCGGCCCTTTTTTCAAGCACTTTTTTAGTCGCCAAATTGCCGGAGGCCTACGCCTTTTTGAATCCAATCGTAGATGTTATGCCCGTAATACCTCTTTTCTTTCTTCTCTTAGCCTTTGTTTGGCAAGCAGCTGTAAGTTTTCGATGAAATTATTAATACTGTCTTAGAAAAATTCACGATTTTGATTCTTCCAACAATTCAAATCAAAAGATCAAAAAATCTTGACGTAGGAAGGAACTCTCAATTCAAACATTGAATTTTTTTGGTAGCCATACTAAATCTGGATCATTTGATTTCCTCAGTTTTATCCTCTTTTCTCTAAATGAAAGAACTTAATTAGATTCGAGTTCACTCACAAAAAAAGTATCTAGATATTTAGTATAAAAATAGAGAATCTATTCTCTTTTTTTTTTTTTTAAAAAAAAGTAAGATCTTGGAGATTGTGTAATGCTTACTCTCAAACTTTTTGTATACACTGTAGTTATATTCTTTGTTTCTCTCTTCATATTTGGATTCCTATCTAATGATCCAGGACGTAATCCGGGACGTGAAGAATAAAAAAGAAAGGTTTTTTATTACTTTATTTAATATTTAAATAGTGGAAATGTGCGAATTTTATTAGGATTTTATCTATTTCACATCATCAAAAAGGGGAAGGGAAAGAGAGGGATTCGAACCCTCGGTACGATTAACTCGTACAATGGATTAGCAATCCAACGCTTTAGTCCACTCAGCCATCTCTCCTAATCGAAAAGGAATACTTTTTAGGTTCCATTAGACAAAAAAACGGCTTAAAAAAAAACTTTCTCCACTTTATTCTTAAAAAAGTTTTTTTTTTTAGATTATTCTTTATCTTTAATAATACTTTAATTATATATATATTTTCATTTTCTATATTTTATTATATATATTATTTTATTATATATAAAAAATATAATATTATTTTTTCTTTTTTATTATATAAATAATATTTATATAATATTTATATTTATATATAATTAATATATATATATATATTACTATTATATAACCTTTTTTATAGAACTTTCTCAGTAATTCTATTTACATAAAAACTGTAAATAAAGATTCAATAAAGAAAAGGCTCGAAAGAGAAATAAATAAAATCACAAAAATAGAAATAGAGAATCCTTTTTGATTTTGTCTCGTCCAAACACAAATAAAAGATCTTTTTTATTTTAATAGCCTGGCCTGGTCAGTCCCCAGCCGGGCCTTTTTTTGTTAAAGTTAAAAAGACCCATCCGATGGGTTTTTAGACAAAAAAGATCTGAAATAAAAAAAAGGAATCCTGCTTTGCCTAATTTTATTAAGTCTACGCTAGAATTTTCTCATTTTTTTTTCAGATTTTTTTTCTCCCGATTACTTTGTTCGACAAAAAGTAAATTTATATACAATAATTGGATTGTAGCGGGTATAGTTTAGTGGTAAAAGTGTGATTCGTTCCTTTAACCCCTTTAATAGTTAAAGGGTCTCTCGGTTTGATTAATCTTCCGATCAAAAACTTTATTTCTGAAAAGGATTTAGTCCTTTACCTTTCAATGAAAAATTCAAGGAAGATTATAGATTCTCGTAATTTGTATCCAAAGACTCTAATTAATTGTCAATTTGGATTATGAAATTTCGAAACATAATTTTTGAATTGGATGACTATTTACAATTCAATAAGTATAACAAGAGGATCCATGGATAAAGCCAGAAAAGTTTCTTTCTAATCGTAACTAAATCTTCAGTTCTATTTTTTGTTTGGTATAGAAAAAATTGAAGCAAAATAGCTATTAAACGAGAACTTTGGTTTACTAAAGACATCGACATATTATATTGTTTTAGCTCGGTGGAAACAAAATACTTTTCCTAAGGATTCCGTTAAATAGAAATAAAGAACGAAGTAACTAGAAAGATTTTTTGAGTTCGCCTTTTCTATCTTCTAGAAGGATCATCTATAAAGCAAAATTTTTCTGGGAAAGCCTCCAAACGGGAAAAAAGCTAACATAGATGTTATGAGTCAAATTTTGATTTAGTTCCCATCTTATTTTATTTGGGAATTTCGCCATCCATCATAAAGGAGCCGAATGAAACCAAAGTTTCATGTTCGGTTTTGAATTAGAGACGTTAAAAATATAAAACTGATCGATCGACGTCGACTAAAACCCTTAGCCTTCCAAGCTAACGATGCGGGTTCGATTCCCGCTACCCGCTCTAAATTCTAAATTGTCCCCTTTTTATTAGAGACAATTTTCTCTATTAGAATTGTCTAATAGCAATTGTGTAGTGAATTCACTACACAATTGCTAAAAAGATTTCGCACATTTAACAAATGGGAAGTTAAAAAAAGCGAAAAGCGTCCATTGTCTAATGGATAGGACATAGGTCTTCTAAACCTTTGGTATAGGTTCAAATCCTATTGGACGCAATATCAATATAGATATAAATATATTGATATTTATCTATTATTTCCATTTCTATATATTATAAGAATATTTTTATTCTGTTTAGAAAATTTATAAAAAATAAATATAATAAGAAATAAATTCTGAATGCTTTAAGATTTTATATTAAACATATACAGATATTAGTTCTATACTTATATATATTATATATAGACTTAACTTAAATATATTTCTATTTTTTATAATTTCTCCTGAAGTAGAAAACGTTCCAGTTGCTCTTTAATACCTTCTTTCAAAAAGCTTTCTGCTTCAGCGGTTAATGTCTTGGTAGAGGCTATTATTTCTTGGAACTCAGGTTTATTTGTTTTTAAATAAGTGCGTAGCTGAACGAGAAATTTTCTTACTTGTCCAATTTCTAATCCATCCAGATAACCATTTGTTCCGGTATAAATGGTCATTATCTGTTCTTCCACTGTGAGAGGGGCTGATTGGGATTGTTTCAGTAACTCACGCAATCGTTGACCTCTTGCCAATTGATTCTGAGTAGCTTGGCTCCTGTATAAGGCGCGAGGTATTGTAACGTAGCTGGGGAATCAGCCGTTTCAGCTACCACAATAGTGTAGTCCATTGCCCCTCGTTCCTGTAAACTAGTCACTACCTGAGCCACGGAAGAAGCTTTTTGACCAATAGCCACATAAACACATATTACATTTTGACCTTGTTGATTGAGAATTGTATCTGTGGCTACTGCTGTTTTACCGGTCTGTCTGTCACCAATAATTAATTCCCGCTGGCCGCGTCCTATAGGGATCATGGAATCAATAGCAATAAGTCCTGTTTGAAGAGGCTCATATACAGAACGTCTCGAAATAATACCTGGGGCAGGAGATTCAATTAACCGAGATTCAGAAGCTGAAATCTTACCTCGACCATCAATAGGGTTAGCCAAGGCGTTTATAACACGCCCCAAATAAGCCTCACTCACGGGTATCTGAGCAATTTTTCCCGTAGCTTTGACTGAACTTCCTTCTTGGATCATCAAACCGTCACCCATTAATACAACACCAACATTATTTGATTCTAAATTAAGGGCAATACCTATAGTACCCTCCTCAAATTCTACTAATTCACCTGCCATTACTTCATCAAGACCATAAATCCGAGCGATGCCGTCGCCCACTTGAAGTACGGTACCGGTATTTACAATCGTCACTTCTCTATTATATTGCTCAATACGTTCACGGATAATATTACTAATTTCATCGGCTTTAATGGTTACCATGAGTATTGTCCTAATTCTTTTTTGGAAGAAAAAAAAAAATAATGCCTATCATAATCGTAAGGAAAGAGCTAATCAGTAATTTCTTTCATCGTACCAAACATACCAATATTTGCATTAATAGTACGTAAATGTAACTCATTACTCAAACAACTATTTAGGGTTCCTATAGCTCCCTGTAAAGCTTGTTGGAAAACCCGTTCACGGACTTGATTAATTGTTCTTTGTTGCTCAAAAAGAATGGTTTCGTTTTTGTAATTTTCTAATTGTTTCAAAGTCCTAGAAGTTGAATTAATCAAATTTACTTTTTCTCGTTCGATTTCAGAGTATCCATTTACGCGAAACTGATCCGCCTCCATTTCTACTTTACGCAGGCGAGCTCGGGCGTTTTCTAATTGTTGAATAGCTCCTTCACGTAGTTCTTCTGAATTTCGAATAGTATTTAATATCCTCTGCTTTCGGTTATCTAATAAATCATTTAATGAAAGTAGATTATTCAGTAAAAAAAAAAGTTCTATGATCCCTTCCCGAACCAAACATGAATCTTTCGATTCATTTGGCTCTCATGCTCACGTATTCCAATCATTTATCAATTATGTATGAGACTTTCATTCCCATATTTTTCATGTAATGAGCCTATCCTCTCCCAATTTTGTTGTATTCAATTCATATTCAATATATATTTCTATCGAAAAAGATCACCAATCCAAGACAAAACTATTTGGAGGATTCTTCTGACCAATAAAAAATTGATAATTGTCAGCAAAGTTGTTTCTTTTTTTCTTGAAATCCAAAGAATTTTTATTACTTTATACGTAGGTTATCAATTCTGCATTATACAAAAAGACTCAAAAATTTTTATCGACATGAGTGTTTTATATCGAAAAAAGCCGAACTATTCTTTTTGAAAATCTTATTCATTTTTTAATTAGACTACATATGGTAGAAAGAGTACCATGTTGCATCTGAACTTCAAACGGTTTAGTTTTAACCATGTTAATTAATGGTCCCAAATTTTTGGTTGATAGAGAATCAAAGTCAAGTAGACTTACCAAAGAATAACGAAATGCTATGGTTCTAAAATATGATTTTTTATTGAATTTTGTATTCAGAAGTAATTCGCGGGATTAGGCACTCTTTGCTAGTTATAGTGCCACTGGACGAATCCAGCCTATTCTTGAAATGAACAACTCACACACACTCCCTTTCCAAAAAAGATCAATACACCGAAGACTACACTTAGATTTATTGGATTTGTTGCTAAAATATCGGTATTAAACCCGAAACTCCCGGCGGATGGCCAGTGACCCAAGTAAACGAAAGAATCGGTTAAATTTTTCATATAATCTCCTCTTCTAGCTAAACTATAAAAAAAAAGAACTCTGTCCTTTTTTTTTTTATTCTTTGTTTTTTTGAATAAAAAGAAAATTTCGTTTAATAATTTATAATTTAATTTACCTATTTGGATATTTATAAACAGAATCAAAAACCTATTCTATTTACAAATTTATTTTCCAAAATTTTTAATTTTCAATAATAATAATGAGACTTAATTAAAATTAAGCTAGAATTTGAGACCAAGTTTTATATCAATTTTAAAAAACCTAAACCTCCTTTTTGCGCAACACTCCTTAAAAAAAAATTTCCATTAAACTAAAAAGAATAAGGGGAAGGAAGAAAGCGAATCGATGTGTTAATTCCCCATCCTCAAATTAGTCCTTCCCAAGGGTTGTTGTCTCAATGAATAATTGTAGGAGTGAAATCTTGATAGAATAAAAAAAACTACGAAAAAAAAAATTCCTAATTTTATTATTTCTAGGATTAAACAAAAGGATTCGCAAATAAAAGCGCTAATGCTACAACTAGGCCATAAATTGTTAAAGCTTCCATAAAAGCCAAACTAAGCAATAAAGTACCTCGTATTTTTCCTTCTGCCTCAGGTTGTCTCGCGATACCTTCGACAGCTTGACCCGCAGCTGTACCTTGACCAACCCCAGGTCCAATAGAAGCAAGCCCAACAGCCAACCCAGCAGCAATAACCGAAGCAGCAGAAACCAGTGGATTCATGATAAGTTCCTCACACCAAAATAAAGAAATAGTTAATGATACAATCATCCAACGACTTAGGACTTAATTATAATTAAGTCATCGCTAAGATTCATCCAGCCAAAATAACCAAAAACTTGATAAGAATTACTTTGATATTAGTTCCTATCCACGGGATTTTGAAAAATGCATAATATATATATATACGACTTTTTTATGCCGTTTCTTTTTTGTGAACCATTCTTTTCTTTTAATTCTTCGTTCTTTTTTGATCGTTTTTTTCAGCCAATTCACAGATAAAAAGTAAGAACTTATAATCGAATCGTTATCTAAATAGAAATTCACAAAAATAGTGGGGCAGATTATATAGATCTTTAACTTATATATACCTAGTCAATATCAAATATGACATATACAAGTGTTTCTTACATAACGTAAACCAACTATTCGATAATTGGGCTAACCTAAATTTGAAAAAAAAAAATAGTTAATGATGACCCTCCATGGATTCACCTATATAAGCCGCAGCTAAAGTGGCAAAAATGAGAGCTTGAATCCCGCTTGTAAATAATCCAAGGAACATGACAGGTATAGGAACCACTAAAGGTACTAAAGAAACAAGAACAACAACTACTAATTCATCGGCTAATATATTTCCGAAAAGTCGAAAACTCAGTGATAGGGGTTTTGTAAAATCTTCTAAGATGTTAATGGGTAAAAGAATTGGAGTTGGTTGAATGTATTTACTGAAATACCCTAATCCTTTTTTGCTAAGACCCGCATAAAAATATGCTACTGATGTGAGTAAAGCTAAAGCAACCGTCGTATTTATATCATTCGTTGGTGCTGCTAACTCCCCTTGAGGTAACTGGATAATTTTCCACGGTAAAAGGGCTCCTGACCAGTTAGAAACAAAAATAAATAAAACAGGGTTCCAATAAAGGGAACCCATGGACCGTATTCTTCTCCAATCTGGGTTTGACTCACATCTCGAATGAATTCAAGGACAAATTCAAAGAAGTTTTGGCCGCCAGTTGGAATGGTTTGTGGATTGCGAACCGCTAGAGCTGCGGAACCTAATAAGATAGCAATTACAACCCAAGAAGTAATAAGGACTTGCGCATGGACTTGGAACCCCCCTATTTGCCAATAGAAATGTTGGCCTACTTCTACACCAGATATCTCATATAACCCTTCTTTTATTAGTGTATTGATGGAACATGATAAAACATTCATATTGCCCTCTGACAGAAATAAGAACTTTAAATTATTTTGATTCAAGACCCCCCTTTTTTTTTACTTATTTACTTGAATTTTTATTTTAGTTTTGGATACCAACTAAACGAATCACACAATATACCCAGTTTTTTATCTCTTTTTCTTTTGTATGATTCAGGAATAGTAACCGATTTTATAAATCGAAATACAGGGAGCCCCTCCCTCAAAAAAAATTGATTTATTTATCTTATTATTAATCAAGAATTTTGTATATAGCTAGAACGACCCTCACAAATTGCGAATACTAATTTGTTAAGAATGAATCGAATTGAAGCTATAGCGTCATCATTTGCTGGAATAGAAATATCCGCGAGATCGGGATTACAATTTGTATCGATTAAAGAAATGGTTGGAATTCCCAAAGTTATACATTCTCGAAGAGCCGTATATTCTTCTTGCTGATCGATGATGATTACAATATCAGGCAATCCCGTCATATATTTAATCCCGCCTAGATATGTTTCCAAGCGAGATAATTGTCTCTTCAACACAGCTGCATCCCTTTTCGGAAGACGGTTGAATCCCTCTGTCTTTTGTTCAGTTCTCAAGTCCCTAAACTTATGAAGTCTTTTTTCTGTAGTAGACCAATTTGTTAACATGCCGCCGAGCCACTTTTTATTAACATAATGACACCGAGCCCTTATTGCAGCCCGCGACACTAAATCAGCTGCTTTATTTTTTGTCCCAACAATTAAGAATTGTTTTCCCCTACTTGCTGCATCAAAAACTAAATCACAAGCTTCTGATAAAAAACGAGCAGTTCTAGTCAGATTTATAATATGAATACCTTTACGCTTTGCAGAAATATAAGGTGCCATTCTAGGATTCCATTTCCTAGTACCATGCCCAAAATGAACTCCTGCTCTCATCATCTCTTCCAAATCGATGTTCCAATATCTTTTTGTCATTTCTTTTCACACTTAAAAGGGGGGTACCCAAAACTAAAATAAAAATTTGTTCCAATGGAACCTTCTCTTGTCCGTTTATGCACGAGCCGAGCCATTATTTTGTATTCATTATTATCTTTATTAGTGTTAACAAATTATTAAAGCAAATGACTACAGCAAACAATAAAACATGAAATTCAAAACAGGAATCTGCTATTAGGAATTATTCAATTCTAGAAAAGGCAGATTTGTAAATAGAAGAGTCACAAAATTCCCTGTGATAAAATAAAATATCTCTCATATCTCCCTCTAATAAAGATAAATTCTTTGTTTTTTTTTCAAAAAGAATATTGGTATGTTGCCGTGAACAATGCACCAATCCTTTGTTGAACCCGGTCCCGGCGGGGATCACACCCCCTAGAACAACATTTTCTTTCAGGCCTTTCAACCAATCGATACGACCCCGAAGAGCAGCTTTTGCTAAAACTCTAGCAGTTTCTTGAAAACTTGCTTCGGATATAAAACTTTGAGTATTCAAAGATGCTCGAGTTATTCCTAATAAAACGGCTCGATAACAGATTGCTTCTTCTAAAGCACGCCCCGTGCGTTCTGCTCGTAACAATCCAATCAATTCTCCAGGTAAAAAAACATTAGACATTCCCTCTTCTGAAACCAAAACTTTTGATGTTATTTGACGTACAATAATTTCGATATGCCTATTATGAATCTGCACCCCCTGGGATCGATAAACCTTTTGAATCTTATTAACCAAAGAAATACGACTTTGCACTATAGTTAGCTCAGCACCAATCAAGAATCCCCAAGGAATTCCAAGAATTCTTGTTATACACCTGTTCCAACCCTTAATCCGCTTTTCTAAGTTCAGTGATATTGAATCAATCGAGCGGACTTCTAACACCTGTTCTACTTTTGGAAGACCTTGGGTTATATCACCGGATCTCGATTTTTCATATATAAATGTAACTAATGTATCCCCTTCGTAAAGAATTTCTCTATAATGCCCGTGAACTTTTGCTCCCGGAGTAGCCAAATAGGGCTTAGCGGATCTTATTACTACAGAATCCCTTTGAACAATTAAAACTTGACCCGATTTTAGGTATGGTTCTTTTTTGGCTATACATAGATTTTCACAAAAAAATTGTCCAAGACTTATTATTGTGGACGTTTCCTCACAATAATAATTATTATAATTTTGATGAAGAAAATACCAATTCAATTTGAATGGATTCAAAACAAGGTTACTGTATGGATCTAGATTAAAAATTCTTCCGTTTTCATCTATTAAATAAGAGTGAATTATTTGAAAAATATATTTGAAGTTATCAAGTTGCAAATATTTAATTACAGAGATCTGATTATAAGTTAGTAAAGGCAAAAATGAATAAAAATTCGAAATTTGAATGGCTGTTCCTAAGGGGCCCGACGAATTTTGAATTGTAATTAGAGGTTTTTTTTTTATTGATTGGTTTATAACATTGTGATATTTTACATGATTAAATGGACCGATTCTAAAACAATTAGAGGATGATAAAATTAACAAAGATTGGGATTCCTTATTTCTGAACATACGAATAGTTCCATGATTTTGTCTAAGCGATTGTTGAAGAATGCCAGCCTTGGGAGAAAGCGAATAAAACGGATTCACGGAATCTGCAGAGATCAATCCCGAATCCGGCGGATTATTTCTTTTTCTTATATACGAAATATGGGATTTCACTAAGCCAATTCTTATGAAATCTCGAATCAAACCCTTTGTACTTACTTCAACAACGAAAGCGCGGACCTCCTCGAGGGAAGAATTTTTGTTGTCTTGGTCCCAATTCAAGACTAAACAAGTGCGAACCAATTGAATACTTGTGTCAGAAATTCCTCGAGTTGGTTTACCATTTCCATAAAGGATATAGTTGAAAACTCGAAGTTGAATATTATCCTTTTCCCGAAAGAGATCTTGTGGGAAGAGTGTTGCTAAATTTATACTGTCCATTATCTCATAGGTAGCTACGGGCCGCACCAAAACAAAAAACTTTTTCTTGGTTGGTGTGATCCGTTGGGCATAAATCCAATTTTTTAAATTTTTTGATTCTTTAGAGTTTGTTTTTCCCCTTCCTGGCGGTATCAAGATGCCACTATGTCGGGATATCTTATCTGTCTTGTCCGGAAAATGGATATCCCCCGAAAATATTTTGAGTTCAATCCTTTTTTTTTTCTCTCCACTCGGATCAACCCGCCGACTTGGCTTCTTATATTTAAAGTGATTCGTGTATCGACTCCAATGATACTATAGTTCTGTACCATTATGGCGGAGGATTCGGGTAAAATATGCACTTCCTCAGGAATGAAAAAAAAGCGATCTACTTTCATTTCGTATTTTGTCTTAAATTTTTGGACTCCTCGATACTCAATCATATCCTCTTTTTGGACGATTGAGTCCGCCTTTAGAGTTCCATATTTAAGAATTCCGGAACTCTTTCTTCTGTATCTAGGATCATCAAAAAAAGCAAAAATACTGTTTCTACGGAAAATACCATTTATGGGTATTTCAATCGAGATACCTGAATGTGGTATGAACTCTTTCGCTTGCTCTTGAATCGATTGGAATGGAATGAGAAATCTATTTCTTCGCCTTTTTGCTAATAAATCCGAATTCTCATGAAAAATAGCAGAATATATGAAATTATAATGACTAGTACCTACGATTCCATTCAATTCTGAATAATTGGGAATCCCAGATTTTTTTTTATCAGAAAAATCTGAACTGAAAAATTTTTTGCTCACTTGATCATTATTCACTGAGAGGCTAGAAATAGATTTTCTTTCGACGGAAAGAAAGGGTATGTTCATTTGATCTTGATCTTTGTGGATCGAAAAAAGAATTAGACTAGATCCACAAGAACCTCCTGATAATATCCATAAATGACTTGTTTTTGGTAAAAGATGGACATTACTATATGTAAATTCGGGTGCATGGGATACATCAGTACTCCAATGCATTTCGCCCTCGGAGTCAGAATAAATATATTTTCTAACCCTCTCTTTAAAATGAAAAGTGGATGTTCCCTCGCGAATCTCAGCAATCACTTGTTCTGATTCCACATATTGATCATTTTGAACTAAAAGAAAACTTTTGGTGGAATAGTCACGCTATGTATAATATCTTCGCTCTCAATAATTACAGACAAGTCTATATAACATAGAAAGGCAGGATGCCCGTGACGTGTACGTGTAGGATGAACCAAATCCTCATTAAATTTGATTTTTCCATTATAAGGGGCTCGTACATGTTCGGCAGTACCTCCTGTAAATACTCCACCGGTATGAAAGTTCTTAATGTTAGTTGAGTCCCCGGTTCGCCAATAGATTGACCCGCAATAATACCTACAGCTTCCCCCAATTCAACTAGGTCACCATGAGTGGGACTCCGGCCATAACATAATCGACAGATCCAAGATGTACTCCGACAAGTAAAGGGAGTTCGAATAGATATTGATTGTTTTCCAAAGGTTATGAATCGATTGACAAGTCCAATCCAAGATCTTGATTTCGAAAGGCGACACATCGGGAACCTAATATATATCGTCTGCTAAGACACGGATAAAAATTCTTTCTGACATCATA
>NW_026016160.1:0-11419 GCF_020379485.1 Brassica napus | reverse complement strand
AGTTCGGGTTGCTAAACTGTGTTGCTTTTGAGCAGGTTATCTACAAAGTGTTCCAACAATATAAACCAGCTATGTGGTTTTCATGGGATGTCTGATGAATGACGAGCAGAAGCAGATCAGATGCTACCTATCTTAGTGAGAAAGGAAATCATTAACAAAACTATTGTTGGTAATGGGAGTGACGTCTCTCAATTCTTCAAAATTCATTTGCAAAAGCAAAGATGTGCCTTCGACATGAGTAATAGTGACTGAAAGAAAGGAGTTCGAAAGGGATTAACAATTACATTCAACAGACAGATGGAATGGGAGTGTGAGTGTGAAGGTTCAAGCACCTCACTTTGATTCTCCTTGGACCTGTTCTATCATCTTCCTTGTTCTTGGCTTTCAGCTAGCTTATTTTGCTTTCAGTACTCCAGACTATTTTCGGAGGCCTCAGTTATCTTCATCATTGTAAGTAACCATTTGATAAAGGGAATTTCAGTTGATTTCAGTTGAGTTAGTAAAAGTAAACATCAACATGTGATCTTAAAGCGATAGTCATAGTCAGAAAGGTCATAGTCATTAATGTGATCTATGTTTTAATATTTGTGTATAGTGATCTGCCATTGCTTGCACTCATTTATAGGTGAGTCTTTATAAACATGAACTGTACTACATTTTTATTATTTGTCTTGTTTTATAATATAGCATTTTGTTTTCTGTGCGTGGAACTGATCTGGAACTCCTAATAACTTTGATTGTAAAGCTCAGCAGAGCCTATTAGATAATGCCGTCAGGTCTCTTATACTCGGCTTTGCACCTTAATCCATTTGCAATTTGCTGTTCTGGTGGTTGAATTTTTTGAAATGCTCGAAAGACTTGTGCAATTGAATTATAATTTGAACACTATACGTGAATATTTCGTCGTGGAATCGAAAGAGACTTGTTTCTAATTACTGCACTACTACGTGATATTCTGTGAAATTACCCAGTTGTATAAATTGAGTCGGCGATATCAGGAGGAACTTGTCTCAGCTACAAAGACTGAAACAATGCTTTAACAAAGTAGGATTACATGACGCGCGTTTGACAAAAAACATATCAATATGAACCGAATCTTGAAAAAAGAAAAGGAAAGGAGGAGGGTGAACATTTTAACAAAAAGCTCAATGAGGATGCTCTACGAGCCCCAAAATCATTACCCAACATCACATAAAACAATATAACAAAAGCTTCTACCTAGAACATCCAAAAATCAAAGCAATCAACAAAAGAAACATAAACATATATAACAAAAAGAGAGTAAGGACTATAAATCCGACGGTGCAAACATGAGACCACGCCACCACGTCCTCTCTGTGAGTTATACTCCTTAACTCGATCACACCACATCATGATGTTTCCACGTGATCTGCCACCACCACATTCACACGAGCACACCAAATCACACTGTCTCCAAGTGATCTGTGTTACCACATTCTTAACTTCACACAGCACACCAATGTCCGCTCCAGCAATTAATCATGCACATCACAAGGTTTCCACATGATCTAACAAGAATCAATGCAACGCCCCGATTGTACATACCACCTCCATCACGTTCCACCAACACACATAGGCCTTAAGCCATGTCATATATCATATACACTACCCACATATGCTTCCAGGCAATGCAAACACCCACATACAAGTCTAAAATCATAATACACCATATTCCTTTCAGCAATCTATGAGTAGATCTAGGTGTTCACATATTACAATACAATATATATATATATATATATATATATTAATATATATATATATATATATATATGTGTGTGTATATATGTGATATAGTTCACTTATCAAAATATTGGTATGCTTAGAGATACATGTAAGTATGAATGTTGCAATAGAAACTTTCACCATGTAGTATGAATAGAGAGAAGAGAATAGAATGAAGCGAAGAATGAAAACAAATTACAAGAGGAAAGGATTGATGCTACCACCTTGGCCTTAGATCTGCCAAGGAGGGAAGGAAGAAGCCGATATCAACAACATAAGGCTTTCATTAAACCAGATCTACAAGAGAATGATTGGTGCTACACCAAAAGAACTGGGAAGAGAGATCTAAGATAAAAGAGAAAATGAGATGGAGAGAAAACCGAGAACTAGGGTTCCTTACCTCTCTGGTGACCAGATCTAGAGAGAAGACAAGAAAGATCTAGTAGAAAACGAGATATATTGGTTAGTTGTGGTGGATTTCCAATGGCTTCGATTCATCTCAATTAGCACGAGAATACTCAAAGGAGACCACGACACGACAGCAAACTACAATCTTCTCCTTTAATTAGACTCATGCAAATATTACAACATTATAGATTCAAATATAGTAGAGTCGTGGAACACATAACTCAAAGAATCATGTTAGTTCTCTATAATGTTCATGTTCAAGTATGGTGTCTCATCTGAATTAGAAATTAAATTATTCAATATAAAACGTATAATATGACATAAATTGAAAATCCGATTCTCTTATCTAATATGATATATCAGAAGTTATATAAATATATTTCAAATTAAAAAAATATATATATATATATATATTTTTTGTACAGAAAATAAGATGATTATCTAGGTAAATTATAAAATCTAAATAATGTTTTTAGGTGACTGAAAGTAGTAAACAATAAAGGGGGAATCATATTTAAAAGAAAAAACAAATTACACAGTAAGAGTAATGTGACAATCTCTATAATATTATTTGAGAAATTAATTTTCTACATGCGAGCTCACATTAATTTATAATGATATTAATTACACTGGTATCTTTAATGAATCAAGTATATCTAATTACCATTATTAATCATTCTATTTTATTTTATTTTTACTTTTTATTTAAGTTTCTTTTTTCTTTAAATTCTTCAAATAACTTAATAATAAACAATATTTATAAAATTTAAAACCGAAAATAATATATAATGGAATTCATAAAAAGGGAAAGTACACAAAATAATCTTTATTTGAAGTAAATAAATAACCTATATTTTAAAAGATAAAATTAAACAGCATAATATATATTTACAATTAATAAGTATTATTTAAATCAATTTATTTCTCAAACTATTACAAAATAATAATTTAAATAACATAAACTAAGATATCTTTAATCAATTAAAAAATTTTATTGAAGTTTCTTTTAAAATAATTTCCAAATAACATATATAATAAAGCAAACATTTATAAAATTTTAAACGCAAAAATTTATATATTTGATGTGATTTCATAAAAAAAATTTACTATAATAATCTTAATATTAAAGTATAGAAATATTTTCCATTTAAAAATTTATCGGTTATGTTTTAATGCAACTTCGTAATGATCATTACTTTATTTCTTCTTGTTTTTATTTGTTATAATTTTTTTGGTTATAGTCCTACGATGCATATTCCCAAAAGTCAATCACCGTTGAAAAGGCGTCGCTTTTGGTTGGGTTTCCCTCTCTTCTCGTTCCCATGTCTCCCCTCCCTTCCTTTGGTTCATGTTTGAATTTAAGTTTTCATCATCACATACCAAATCTAAGACGTCACAAAAAAACATATCAGAAACAAAAAGTCAATTTACATTTCAAAGCAATTCAAGTTTTCTTAATTTCTTTTTTTTTTCTATAACTGAAATTTGAAATAGGAGCGAAGGAGAGATATCTCTAGTTTACATAAACGACGAGGGTGATGAATCTGAGTGTAACTCTACGCATCTTTGGCGGTGTCCATGGCCGTGATCCAATTAGCTTCGTGTAATTTCGTGTTTAATGTGACGCATAAGTTCGCCGGAAAAGATAAACAGCTATCGGAGCTCAGATCTCACGACAGCTTCCGTCACGCTAGAATGCTTGCCAACCTTCATCTACCTCTCGCCGGGGATAGCCGAGCTGATTCAATCGGGTTCTCTTCTACAATCCAAATAGCTATATCGCTAGATTATTTATTGTTTGACATGTGTATAGTTTCAGATTGTACTTCACGAAGATCAAGCTTGGATCACCGCCAAAGGACTACCATGTTCAAGTTGACACAGTGAGAAGTGATATACTTTGGGTCAACTGTGCACCTTGTCCTAAATGTCCAGTCAAAACTGATCTCAATGTAATGATGTTCTTTCAAACTCTTACTTGACCTTTCAGAAACATTTCTCTCAACTGGTGTTTATATGTTTGATGTGTAAGATACCTCTGTCCTTGTACGACTCAAAAGCTCCTCCACATCCAAGAAAGTTGGGTGCGAAGATGATTTCTGCTCCTTCGTCTCAAACCGGACGCTTGCGAACCCATGAAGACATGTAGTTATCATGTTGTGTATGGAGATGGGAGCGCAAGTGATGGAGTGTTCGTCAAGGATAACGTTACCTGGATCAAGTCACTGGAAACCTCCGAACTGCACCTCTTTCCCAGGAAGTCGTGTTCGGGTGTGGAAGCAATCAATCTGGACAACTTGGGAAGACTGACTCTGCAGTTGATGGCATTATGGGATTTGGACAAGCTAATACCTCTATCATTTCGCAACTCGCTGCCGCCCGGAATAAGAAGAGAATCTTTTCACATTGTCTAGACAATGTAAACGGAGGTGGAATTTTTGCTGTTGGGGAAGTCGAATCTCCACTAGTGAAGTTTACTCCTTTGGTTCCGAATCAGTAAGTGAGACCAGACCAGACCAGACATCTTGGTTCTGTCTTTTTGGTGGTGTTGCTTATATTAATTAAACTTTTTTTTTTTTTTTAGGTTACATTACAACGTCATTTTAAAGGGGATAGATGTAGGTGGAGAACCTGTTGCTCTCCCACCAAGCTTAGCTGTTTTGGCGGGAATGGAGGAACCATTATTGACAGTGGTACAACTTTAGCTTACTTGCCAGAGAATCTCTACACCTCGCTACTTCAGAAGGTGAAACTCTTTCCACTATTTTTTTTTGTTTTTTAACTCTCTAATCACGATCCTCACATATATGTTTCAGATTACTGCTCGGCAACCGATCAAACTGCACACGGTACAGGAGACTTTTGCGTGCTTCAGTTTCACGTTAAAGTAAGATGACTCATGTGTTCCTTGAACGTCTTGATGTGGAGTATATTACATGTTGTAAGATATTCTTCCTTGTTTCCTGCAGCACAGATAAAGCATTTCCGGTAGTCAATCTTCATTTCGAGGACAAACTCAAAATGAGTGTTTATCCGCACGACTATCTTTTCTCCCTTCGTGTAAGTCAATAGCCAACTTCTTACTTCTGAGTTTTTTATACCGACAGACAACATAGTTCTTGCATAATTATTCAGAGAGAGCGTTCTTAATCTTGTCTCATCCACAAATTGAGCTCACTCTCTCTCTCTTTTCATTTCACCGACAGAAAGATTTGTATTGCTTTGGTTGGCAATCTGGTGGACTGACGAATCAGGACGGATCTGATGTCATCTTTTGGGAGGTTATCATTTTTAACTGCTTTTACTTTACGACAATTTTCTTGTATCTGACTCCATATGTGGTTTCTACATATGCAGATTTGGTGCTTTCAACAAGTTGGTAGTATACGATCTGGATAATGAGGTCGTTGGATGGGCAGAACACAACTGTAAGTACCTGGAACCTGAGAATTAAACTAGGGCAATTGTCAATAATAACATCTTTTGAGTTTTTGTCTTAAAAATGACACTAGAAAGTGAAAGTCACAAAAATGACATTCATTAAAGAATAAATATCTTTAATATCATTGGTTTAAAATTAAATAAAAAACAAAAATAAATAAAAACAAATAAAATAAAATAAAATAAAAAAATTTATAGTTCAGATTATATTTTCAGATTCGAATTTTTTATAATTTTTTTGATTTTTTTTTTATTTTTTTCAAATTTTCTTTTTATAATTCAAAAATACTTTTTAAAAATGTTTTTAAATTTTTTTTTAATTTTTGGTATTTATTTTTTATTTTATAAAATTTTAAAACCATAATTCCAAACTCCACCCCTAACTTTAAACCTTAAGGTTTGGATTAAATAACTCAAAGTATGTAAGTGTATATTTACCTTTTAAATAAAACATATTTTGTAACTGAGACTTGAGTGCTAGTTTAAGAACAAAAAGTTGGGTTGGTGCTATCCTAGTTTTTTTTTTCATTAACTAGGTTACCATCGATTAAATAAATAACCAAATATGTTTTTGTTAGGTTCGTCAAGCATCAAAGTGAAAGATGGATCAGGAGCTGTTTTCTCAGTCGAAGCAAATAATCTCATAGCTTCGTCTTCTTCTTCTTCGTCCTATTGGTGATTAACTGAACACTTGCAACATTGTTGTCCATACTAATTCGCTTTTCATTTCTTTTACTTCAATTCATAGTTTTGCTAAACGAGATGCATTGGTTTTTCACATCTCTTTTACTTCATAATTTACATAACTTACACATTATTTGTTTCTATAACTTTCAAAGTTTGTGTTACAAAAAAGAAAAGAAAAAACTTCAAAGATAAAATAATATTGTACTGTTTTGGTCTAACTCTTCTTGTAGTAAATTATTTAATGATCATTTTCAGATGGTAGAAGTAAACTTTAACTGTTGATATTTGTATGTAGGAAACCGGAGACGCAAGAATTAAAGGATTTTGAGGCAAATGCGAAAGAATTTTTGTTGTTGAAATTGAGTGATGTGGAAAACCGAGCAAGTGGTCTATATTATTTGATGATTTCATAAAATAAGCAGAGATAGAGGAACTAGTAGATTTCAATAATGAGTCAACATTGTGTTAGAGAAGTTCTTATCCTTATCATATATCATTATCTTGTTTTCTTAATTCGAAATTATTTTTAGCATTCTCTTCTTTTTTTTAGCATTCTCCTTTTACTTCTAAGGAATCGGCATTTATTAGCATTTACTTTAGTGAATTTGTCTATTACGATTCAAAGCGCTTCAAAACTCTTTTGAATAAGTCCGCTTCATGATAGGTATAGGTAGGTGGGCGTTCGGGTACCCGTTCGGGTTCGGATCGGGTTTTTTGGATTTTGGTTCCGCTTTGTAACACCTCATAGGTCTCATTCTAGTAAATTTACAAGTACGGATCGAGTCGGATTCGGATATAACACTTCGGATTCGGATATAACAATTCGGTTTCGGATCGGTTCGGATATGTCCGAAGTAACCATATCATTCGGATTCGGGTTATATCGGATCGGTTCGGTATATCCAAAGTAAAATCAAAATTAAAAGTAAACATAAGAAATATATCATTCTTTGTATATAATGGAGTATTTAAGGTGTTTATTTAAATTTTCAATACTTATTGTTAGATATCATATCCAAATAAATATGAAATTGAATATTTGAAGTACATATTTATGTTTCAAATATTTATATTATATATTATTTCGATATTCGAATCGGTTTCTTCAGATATTTTTTCGGGTTTTCGGGTTTTCGGGTTACGCGTTCGGGTTCGGTTAATAACACTTTGGGTTCGGATATGTTTTGTAACACCCTATAAGATCCATTGAGGTATTTTATATTTCAGATCAGGTACGGATCGGGTGTTTCGGTTCGGATTCGGTCCGGATTTCGGGTTTGGATTTTATGCCCAGCCTTAGGTATAGGTGTTCCAGTACGGAGTTGACCATGTTCTTCACTCCGTATGAATGTAAGATCGCTGTTCAATTTTAATATTTGCCTCCCCCACATCATTCCCGGTAATAACAAGAGGAGTGCATGAGTCAATGTGTTACTTAGTGAAGCATTTCTAGATCAGTCTCTCTGCATAAACTTTTATAGTACTTAATGCGGAACGAGATTTGACTAGTCACTAACAATCAAGAAATTAACAACCCTTTAATATTAACGGAATGAACTCAGTCATTACTACTCACAACTTATAATTGGTGATCTAGACCTCTAGACTCATAAGGACCTATCGTGTGCGGATCTGTCTTAAGCCACGAGCGAGCTAATCGAGCTCCAATTCGTTTGGTTTGAAATCGGTTTCAATCGATCTAAATTAGTTTAATTGATTAAAATCAGTCAAATTAAGTAACATAAAAGTGAATTATGACTAATGTAGTTATATTGTCTTCACCATCAATTTGTCTATAAACAAAAGATGATATTTTTTCTCTCTTCAATTTTGTTTCTTAATGTACGTTCAAAAGTCTTTGATACTTTTTAAATCTTATTTTATATTTTATGAAAATAGTTTTTTAGTTGAACACAATTTTTAATATGTAATATAAATATAAGATACATAATAAACATATAATTTGTTAAAGTCTAGGCTCTGCCTAAACCTTGAATAATCCCTTTAGGCGCTAATACTATATAAAACACTTAAGTATCGCAAACGATTTCTTGAACAGTAAGTTTGAGTTATGCATTAGTCGATTGGTGGAATAAAATGCTCGTACGAGTAGTTCCTTTTAGTTCCTTTTAGCATAAAAATATAATTAACTTTTATTAAAAAATAATTTATATTATTATTTACAATTTTTTTGATCAAACTTTTATTATTAAAATAACAAAAATGATAAGAACTAGCCACGTATTATTAACTTAATAATTAGACAACGATTATTTTAATATTTCTCATTAAAAGAACTATTTTTACAAAGTATTTGGTAATATCGATAAGGATCACTAAAATTAATGGTATCGGGATCGGCGCGCTCTTGTGTGACACACAAATAAGGAAGGGATTTTGAGTTCGACCTCGGAAGTAACTTCATCTTTGATTATTGCACAACCGTGTTTAGTTTTACCTCGTTGGTGAAAAATTGATGGTTCATGGAAAGATTTTGACTTGTTTGTGGATCTAAAATTGTATACAAGCAAGGAGATTTTGAAGGTTTGATCGGTGCTAGGAAAATTCGAAAATGTTTATCTCCTTCACATTCGGAGTTCAGAGCGTTGATTTGCGCAATGAAATGTATGATTAGTTTTTGAAAACTTCAGGTAGCATTTGAAACAAAATGTTTGAAGTTGATGAAGATGACGTTTACACTAGAAAATCGGCCCGCATTCACAGTACATATGGAGGAGTTCCGTAGATGTAGAGGTTCTTTTAGCGTTTTTACAGTCTCACATATCGCGAGAGAGACGTAAACATAATGGCATACAAACTTGCAAAGAGTGCACGAATTCAGCATACATAATAGTTTATATAGATACGAAACTTCTAGTTTGAAAATAGTCAAAATTAGTTTATTTTCTTTGTTGTCAAAACAAAAAATATATATAAATTTTAATACCTAAACACTGGAATCCGACTCGAACCGAAAATACATGTAACACATTTGTAATACTTAAATATATTAAATATATTAATTGATGTATAGTATATATATATATATAATTTTAGATTAACAAAATATCCAATTAGATTAAATATATATATAAATTATTTAAAATACCTAAAAATGTCCAACAATACCCAAATGTAATAAAAATATAGGCAAAAATATGCAAAAACACCAAAACTAGTGTTTTAAAAACCGACCGGCTAGCGAACCAGAAATTTTGGGATCATGGGTCATTGTGGTTCGACCGGGACAGAACCGGGTTGATCGGGTTTACTTAGATTTAACTAAATTAATGATATTTTATAAATAATATGCATATTAAAAAAAAATCATATCAAATAAAATGTTTAGCCATAATGTGTAGTAAAACTTAAAAATAACAATTACAATCTAAAATCAATATGAAAAGCACATTTAAACTTTATTCTCAAATCTTATCACTAAATCTTCATCACATTTTTTTTTAAAAAAATTATATACATATTAGGTAAAAGTTATATTTTGAAATAAAAATTTCACAACGTAAATGTTTTAATTATTTAAATCTTCAAAACAAGTGACCATGAAATGAAAATAAAGCAAAGTGAAAAGTAGACAAAAAAAATTTGACGTGAATATTAAACTTTGTAACTCTTTAACCAAAATTTTGGCTTATATACGAACTGGGTTTGGCCGGTTCATTGGGTTGCCGCTTCCCGGGTTTTTGATGGTTCGCTTTTAGTTGGGTTTTAACATTAATCCAACCCGAATTATTTTTGGTTCATGGTTCAACCCCGTCCGACCGCCGGTTCGGTCCGGGTTAAAAACATGACCAAAAACCATATGAAAGATCCACAAATTCTTCGTCTAATCCAAACCAAACTAATTTTCAGGTAAATTTTAGTTACTTGGTCATACATTATTTAGATTTACATATTGTATACTCCCTCCGTTCCATTACTATAGATTTTCTAGAAAAAAATGTTTGTTTCAAAAAATGTTATTTTTATGTTTTCTATGAAAAAGTTGTAAACTTCAAAAAAATTAGTTGGCTTTATTGAATTGATATTGGTTAAAAGTTATTGAAAATTAAAAATTACATAAAACGATTGCATTTATTATGGTAGTTTAATGTGTTTTCTTAACGTGTAAAAATACTAAAAAATTAATCTTTGTGGAACTGATGGAGTATTATTTTATTTTTAAAATTTGTAAATTTTAAAATATATTAAATTATTAATTTTTGTTTAAACGATTTACCAAACCAACCGAACCACAGTGATCCAAACCGTAATATATAAATATTTTAATATAACCTAAAATTTTAGCTCAACCACCAGACGCCCACCCCTAGTTTTTGCACTTTCACATCTCTTGGAGACGATCACGTGGCAAACAAACTTGCAAGGAGTGGACGACTTCAGCCTACCTCTAGAATAAACCGGTAGCAAGAAGAATTCAAAACCCATATTGAAAACAGAGAGTAAAATATTCAACACAAGGAAATACAATCATCTCAAGAGCAGAAATATTGCCAAAATACATCAAGAAAACAGAGTGCAACAAAAGAGTTTAGAAAATAAACTCTGTGGTTATTGTCTTTAGCTTAAGAAACACAAACACACTGAGCAGGCTCTTTTTATTGGAACACGGTTCACTCACTCTTCTTCCTCTGCTCTTCAAGCCAATCACAAATGGCTCAAGGCTCTTCACAAAGGTTTGCCTGCAACATTTACCACAAGAACAAAACCATCAGATAAATTTGTTAAACAAAGCATTCCAAATGAGTATAGTGCTACGGGACCAAAGCGCGTACCTGCCCTTCGTGTTGTTCCTTTACGGAACCAGTGGAGAGGATGGTGTCTTCAGCGAGGACATCCAGATCATAGAGCGACCTCACTACTTTGGGAAAACTTTCATAAGCTTGGCGTCCTCATAACATTGCATTTGGACCTTGTACATCAGCTCCAGCTCTAGCTTTCCGCTGCTGCAGACCGTGTTCAAAAGTGGAGCCCATGCTTTCACCTGCGCACAGGTAAAAGAAATCAAGAGATATAACCGTGACCACACATAATAGGATCATCATCACCAATTCTTAGATGGAATAACAACATATGCAACTCTTATATGCAAACCTCTTAGCTGACATGACAGTTGCAA
>NW_026016158.1:0-24644 GCF_020379485.1 Brassica napus | reverse complement strand
TTTTACATGAAATGCATCAAAAGGCTGAAAGACAAATAACCACAACTACTTGCTTAAATTTTGCTATCTTGTACCAAACCACATTCTCATCCCTTTCTCCATCTTTTGATCTCCTTGGCCCCGAATTGTGGACAGTTTGTTCCTCACATTTTTATCAATGATTTTAGCCAGCAGAACATGAGGAAGCTGCTTCCCTCCTATGCCGTCTGTAGTTCCTCTCTCTCCATATCGAGTGAGCTGCTGCTTGAAATGTATATCTTATCAAGAAGAGCCTGACCCGATCCTGACCTTGTGCAAGCATAAGCTCAACAATATCATCCCATCTCTCGGTATATCCCGAACAAAGCAAACCCCTCATGAGCGTTCCCCATATTTGGCTCGAGTAAGCACAAGAAAAGAACAGATTTTTCTTGTCTCCACTTCCTGTTTACACAATACACAAGTTGGATCTATAGCAGGATTCCATCTCAACATCCTGTCACATGTCGACAATCTGTGCAACGTCGCAATCCACATATGAAACGAATATTTCGGCGTGGCATGTTTGAACCATATATATTTACTCCATCTTTGCAAAATGTATTCTTTGCGGATCAACAGCCAAGTATTTTTGGAGGAGAACATAACTTTATAAATCTCTGCTTTGTTTCTCCAAACTGCAAGTCCTATGCACCATTATTTGCAGATTTTATCTTTTCAATCTCCTCCTCAACTCTATTCAGAATCACTACACGATGTCTTCTTCTTCTGTGTTTTTGTATAGCTTCAGCAACTGTTGAATTTCCAGGAATGCCCAAATCCATAAACCCTCTTGCTCCCAACAAATCTCTCAGACGCCCCATATTGCACCAATGATCATACCAAAAAGAAGTAGTCTCGCCATTTTTTACTTCCATTCGATGAAACCTTCTGGCAGAGTCTCTAGTCTTAAGGATTTTCTTCCACATCCAAGAGCCAACTGTGGTGGTTTCCTTAATAGACCAAAAGGATCCTTTCCGGATCAGATACTGCTGAACCCATTTCACCCATAATGAATTCTGACCAGAAAGAATTCTCCAAACTAGTTTGAGACAAGAAACCTCATTCACCTATGTTAAGATTTTCAGCCCCAGCCCGCCTTCTTCTTTCTTTTTACAAACTTCTGCCCATCCCACTTTTGATTTCTTCATATTTAACCCAGGCCCCGACCACAAGAACCCAGCACAAAGTTTCTCTATCCCACTTAGACATTGTCGAGGAAGCCTAAACGCTGAGAGCGAGAAGTTTGTCAAACTCATGATGACAGATTTTATTAACTGCAGCCTCCCCACATACGATAAAAACCTCCCATTCCAATCGCACATTCTTGTCCTAACCTTCTCCATCAACGACAGGTAATCTGCTACTGTCATTTTCTTGGTGAGCAAAGGTAAACCAAGGTAACGAACTGGAAGCTGACCCGCTTCAAATGGAAAGTTCTCAAGTATAGCATTCTGATTATTTGCGGAAATCCCAGCCATATATAATGTCGATTTTTCCAAGCTGATTTTTAATCCAGAGAGCTTCTCAAACTTCTCAAACACCTTGAGAATCCCTTCAACCGATCTCTTCTGCCCATCCGTGAAAACCATTATATCATCTGCGAAGCATAAATGAGTCAGAAGAGCATTTTTACATCTCGAGTGATATCCCACTAGTCTGTCAGCAGCCGCTTTATCTAACAACTTAGAGAGAACATTCATGCAGATAACAAATAGCGATGGAGATAGAGCACAACCCTGTCGCAAGCCTCTGGCGCTGTTGAAATAACCGCAAGTTCTCCGTTAACATGAACAGAGAATGAAGCAGTCGAAACACAGAGATTGATCCAGTGAATGTATTTAGCTGGAAACCCAAAGCTTTGAGTGTTGCTAAGAGAAAATGCCACTGCACCAAATCGAAAGCCTTATATATATCGATCTTCATAGCGCACCTTGGAGAGATCTCACTCTTGTGATAATCTTTTACTAATTCAGTAGCTAATAATAGGGTCTCCATCAACAACCGGTCCTTAACAAATGCTGACTGATTAGATGAGATGAAAGTAGGCATTATATCTTTGAGACGGTTGGCTAGGAGCTTAGATATCACCTTATATAACACATTACAGCAAGATATTGGCCGATAATCCTTCATTTCCCTAGCTATCTTTCTTAGGTATCAGAGCCAGGATAGTAGAATTGATACCTTTGGGAAGAAAGCCTTTGATGAAGAATGATTGAACTGCTACAACCACATCATTCCCAATTATTGGCCAAGCTGCTTTGAAGAATTCAACTGTGTAACCATCCGGTCCCGGCGATTTATTTGATGGCATTTTGAATATCACCTCCTTCACTTCCTCAGCTGAAACGTCTCTGATTAAATTTTCACAATCCTCTTCACTGCAACGAAACTGAAGGAGATCTTGTAGGCTCTCCACATTAGGCATTTCATAATCAAGCGGCCTATGAGTGAGCATTTCTGCGAAGAACCTCTCAGCTTCTTTTTTAATGTCTTCCTCCGTTGTAACTATACTACCATCAGGACAAACTACTTCTTCTCTGATGGCATTCATCACCTCTCTAATTTTTGCTGCATTGTGAAAAAACTTATTATTCCTGTCACCAGCCTCCAACCAGTGCATTTTTGACTTCTGCTTAAAGACCTCCTCTTCTATATCTGCAAGTTTCTGCCATTTCTCCAATGCTTCACACTCTCTCCTCATAGCTTCTGAACTCGGATTCATTAAGGTTTCTCCATGCCTATCACAAAGAAGTAATAGCGCCTCCTTCGTCTGCTTATGAAGCTGCCCCAGTTTATCTTTACTAAGAGACCTCAACGCCGGCTTAAGACCTTTAAGTTTCTTCCCAAGTCTGTATAAGGCTGAGGTTGAATGAAAAAGTTGATCAGTTTCTCTCCAATACTCTTCAACTGTCGGCAAAAATTCATCCATTGCTATCACATTTGTAAATTTAAACGGTTTCCTTTTCTTCTGCTTGTTCTCAATATCAAAATGTATCCTGCACCTGAGGTGATCAGAACATCCACCCGGTTCAAAAACACTATATGCCCTCCCCAGACCATGAAGAGCAACATCATTGATTAGAACCCAATCCAGCTTCTTACAAATTAAATCTCCCTCCCTCTTGTTACACCATGTAAACATAGGCCCATGAGATCCCATATCTGTTAAAGCACAATATCGAGTAAGCTCCTGAAAATCTCTCATCCCTGTAGTAACATTAGGGCTATTTTCATAACTTGAATGCTCTTCGCCAGCCAAAATCTCATTGAAGTCTCCAAAAATTAGCCACTACTTCCTCTTAAACATTGGTGAATCTTTATGATTTCGCAAGTCCTCCCACAAAACCTTCCTTTCTTCCATTGTGCTCAAATCGTACACAGAAGAACAAAACATCTCCTCCTCCATCCCTTCTAACAGAACTGAACAAGTAATTAACTGACTACTTTTAAACACTGGTGTCATCCTTACTGATGGCCCCCAAACAACCCATATACGCCCAAGATGATGATGCTCATAGTTAGCCATGTGAGACCAATTCATGTGAGACCAATTCTGAAAAACTGAATTCATAATATTTCATGCCTTCCTTTCCTTCACTCTAGTTTCTATCAAGCTTCCAAACTGTAAAGACTGATTCCTGACCCATTCGCGGACTACTTCATGTTTTGATGGTTTATTAAAGCCGCGCATGTTCCAGAAGAACCCAGTCATCTTGCGTCGCGGGGTTTCTTCTTCTTATTTGGATCACACGGGCCATCATCCCGCACTCTCTGAACAGACACATCTGAAAGGAATTTATGTTTAGCCTTGTATCCTCTTGGCAAGAACTGTCTCCTAACCACTTCATCTTCTCTCATTGACTCCTTTTCCAAATGCTCCTTATCACTTTGCTCCTCGCTTCGCTCCTCCGCATTAACTTCCTCCAAAACCTCCTTGTTAACCTCCTCTACTTCATTATTCTATGTTATTTCTCCCTCTTCTTCATCCAAACTCAGTACTGAAAATCTTGATTTAGAAAGGATTGATACCTGACAAAACTTTAGTTTTTTTTGTTACTGCAGGGGTACGACTAGCTTTCCCCGGCGATACATCCATCCAAATTTTTTCTCCTTCCTTCACTTCCCTTATTACTTTCTACTATCGTCTTCTCTAGAACCTCCATAATATTCCCATTTTTGCTAGTTGTCATGTCCATCTTATCCTCTGCATCAGCATCAAGAATAGTTTCCGACCCAGCAGCTTCAACTTCTTTCGATTCCACCACCTCTGCACATTTCTCCTTCACATTACCAACCTCCTGAACCTTAATCTCCATTTCAACTTCACTCTCTTCCTTCCTCCTTCTAAAAGCTCGCATAAGATGTCTCCATTTGCCACAATGAGTACATTTTGATGGGAGCCACAGATAAGTATATTCCACCCGAGTTTTATTCCCCTGAAATGTGAAGTTCATTGATTTTGGTAACTCTTTCGACAAATCAGCTTTGACAACACCTTAGCAATCTTCAGATATATGCATTGCTCAGTTTCCGGATGTAATCTCGCAGGTATACCAACCGGACTTGTCACAAAACTTAAGCCCTTCCAGGAGAACATATCCATTGGTACATTCTTCAAGTGGACCCAGAGAGGTATTGAATGTGTTTCCTGCTCAATATCTTCTATTAATGGAGACCATTTCGCCATGATAACTGGAACTTCAGCAATGTTCCACATTGCTCTTCGTACAATCATGTTCCTCGTGACTGGATTACTCACTTTGAACTTCATTGTTGTGGAGTTAATCACGTAAACATCAATCATCTGCGACTTGTCACTTTGCGCCCAAATCTTATTGACAATCGCATGAACCTTGCCTATATGCGGAGCTTTATCCAAAAATCTTCCAATTAGAAAATCTTCCCACAAAGGAGCAGCATCCTTGAAAACTTCATCCGGCACACTCACAGATCCCACACCATCTTCCATTTGAATTTTCATCTCATATTTCTTCAAAATATTCTTCCCTTTAACCGCGTTAATCCACTCCCCCGTTTTCAGATCCGAGTTAATCGGAATAGACTGACTACCTTCCAACGTTTCTGTCGAAGGCGCTGATAGATTTGTTTCTTCTTCATCTCCGATCCCAAAGATTCTCCTTTTCCCACCGTCACCGAGTTTCTAATCACCGAACCTTGGTCACCCTCTTTCGTAATCACAACCTCCGAACCTTGAATCCCCATCGCCGGAGGCAGTAGATGACCTCGATCCCCCATCGGAGATCTAGATCCTGCTCCGGAGCCATTGAGATCCGCCGTAACCCCGATCGCCTTTAGTTTCGCCAAAAATCAAAACAAAATATAATTACAAAGTATAATTTGTTAGTAAATTTTCTTTTAATAATATTTATAATCTAATATATTAAAATAGAAGTCACAACTTCATTTCATAAGTGATTTTTTTTTTTAAGTTGGACCATCTCTTAGAAAATTATTTAAATGAAATTTTGTATACATATTTGAATTATTTGAACTATTCTAAGAAAAAAATGAAATAAATATTCCTATATTTTCTTTGAATGAAATTTGAATAAAATATTTTCATATTTTTTTATTACAGCATAAATATATATTATATTTTTCATTAAAGCAAACATTTAATAAATTAAATTAATTATTTTTTATTTATAGTATAAATGAATATTTTGTTTTTCATTTAACAAAATCTTTTAAATATTTAATTAATAGACAACATAAGAAACCTTCAAAAACATAGATAATAAAATGAAAATTCAGGTTTAGAAAGACAAAACAAACATAATGCATTAAAATTTTCGGTTTAATAATTTAATTGAAGCATACGCTTTATAAATTACCGGTTATGACCTAAACCTAATATATATATATGAGTATAATCGTAAGAATATTAATATCTGAGTTAATAAAGAAAAGAATAGAATAGAATGTAAAAAAAAAAAAAAATCCTCTGGCGATTGGCGATGGCGATAGCATTCAAGGCCAAGGGTATCGATGGCCAGCCATGAATGGGAACCGGGGGCTCGGGAGTTTCGCGTGAATCGTACGAGATTCAGTCGAATTGAAAAGTATGAGGGATTTGATGGAGATTGATATGTTCAAAATATCAATTTGAGATCTAACGAGATTTTGAAGACGGGGTTTTCGATTGGAGATCGGGATGAAGTTAACATAGAGGCATCGTGGACAAGACCTGCAGATCGGAAGAGGATTCCTGAAGATCAATTACGAGATCTACACTCTTTAAAACGAAATCTCTGATAATGGCTTGGGGAAAAGTCAATATTATGCAATATTATGGCTTGGTCTCTGGATACGGTTTCTATAGATGGTTCACGGGATTGTATGGATACATGTTGTGCGATTGTGCGAAACATGTTGGAAGGATCTGGTATTAATGTGCTAGGATTTTCTTAAAGCGTTCTTAGTAACTATAAAAGGAGCAAGGCTTCTTCGTTTACAGACACAACTTTCAGTTTTGTAACACAGAAACTAAACACTCTTACTTCTCTGTTTCTGGTGCCGGTGATCATGTCTCAGGGTCAACTGGTTGGAGCGAATGGTGATGGGAAAATTGGTGGAGGCAACCGAAAGAGGCTGAAGATTTCTGTTCCACATTTCGATAACTCTGACCTCATTAAGAGTTATTCCAAAACCTTGATCGGAAGGAGTATGAATCCAAGGAAGCAAGATATCTCGTCCTTGCTGGTGATGCTACCAAAGATATGGAAAGTGGAGGAGAGGGTAGCAGGCACAGATTTGGGATTGGGAAAGTTTCAATTCCACTTCGACAACCATATCATTTCGACTTTTGGATGATAGCCTTGGACCGATGGTAACTAAGGATGGCGAGAGATTTTCCTTCGGTGATCCCATTTTGGATCAAGATCGTAGACGTCCCCACATAATTCTGGTCAACCTCTACTTTTCATAGCATTGGTGATGCGATTGGTGAAACCACAGATGTGGATCTTTATGATGGTAAAATGCGGGTACTTGTTGATGGGCGCAAGGAATTGTGTTTTGATACAACGGTTGAGGTACTTGCAACTCTCAAGTATGATAAACTGTTTGGATATTGCTCGCTCTGTTCTAGTCTTTGCCATGCTTTGGAGTATTGCCCCTTGAATCCGAAGAGTTTGCTTAAGAGGAAGGAGATTAGAGATGGAGTAGCGAATCGAACCGAGGATCGAGCAAGAAGTTACAAGGGAGTGGTGATCAATGAGGGAGGAAGCAATCAAGAAGGTGAGAAGGATGTCAAAAGTATCAAGGAAAGGGTAAAGGAAAGATGTATGAGGAGCAAGACACGAAATGGGAGAGGGTGACTGATCGTGGAAACAAAAGACCATATTCAAACCGGTCTCACAACAAAAGTGAGGAAGGGAGTTGCAGATGCCGGAGTTCTCGCTGGGAACAATCAAGAAGGCCATCTGAAGAGGAAAGAATTCGATACGCCCGACCTTCACGAGGGGAAAAAGTCCATTAAGAGGGGAAAGAAGTCTGTTATGGAAGGTAAGAGAAGACACACGTGAAGAAGGAGAAATACGGATAGATGGAGAGGACAAGATTACTGTGCATCAGGAAGAGGAAAAAAACTTAGGATCAAACAGCAATGCAAGTCTTACGAAGGGAGTTACTCCACTGTTAGGCGACCAACGTGACTCTACTAAGGTAACTACGACTTTAGGAGATATGGGGAATGGTTTGATACTGGCTAGTGAATCTTTAGGTGATGTAACCACAACTCTAGAACAATATGGAGGAACAAATGTAGGGGTGGAATGGTCTCAAAATGAGGATGGAATGGAATTAGGTGAGGATGATCATAATTGGAAAGAGTCTGATGAGATATTGGAATTTGAGGATGAATTTCAGGATCTTACGGATGGTGAGGATAAGATAATGACTCAGGAGGGAGCTACGGAAGCGACTGAAGAAAATGCGCTTGTCAGAGATACAGCCGACACAGAGGCACCTGCAATGGAGAAGAAAGTTGCTCCCCGTAAACCACTATTTTCAGGGAATGTTGGTGTCCATACAAAGAAGTTTACTCAAGTCCTAATGTCGCCGCGTAAATGTGTAGCTCCCAAGCAGACTGGCCGGAAGGGAGGAGGAGGCGGAGGTGCTAAGAAGATGGAAGACAAGGGTCCCTTAAACCCTAAACAACTTCCTAAACCTTAAGCTTTATGGATAAGAGTTGTCTATTAGATTTATAATGGGATTGCGGGAGGTTTTTTATTTATGGTATTACTAAAATAAGCTCTACGAGTATCTTTTCTTTTTGGAATACTTTGATTTTGGGAGGGTTCTCAATTTGGTCTGGTCTGTTTGTTTTCTTAAGGTTATGGAATAAAAATGGTTGCTTTGGTTATTGGTATTGGATCAAATGTGCAACTGGATATGATTGCAGTACTAGTTCTTTTGTTCGGGAAATAGACTGCTTCACGCGCATAGTTTTCAGAAGGTATGATAAGGAATTAGAATGGTTTTGGTCTATTGGTATTGGACAGCGAGGCTCTATTGCACAAGTTCAATTGTTCTGGCTGGTCTCCTCAAACCAGTTACGAAACAGCTTTATGCATGGAGTTAGACTTGCAGACAACCGTGAAGACGTAGAAGACGATATGGCCCAGAGCATATGCGATTAGACATATACGGAATCTTTACTATATGGGGAATAACCCTTTTTATTATAATAGTGGTGTTCGTTTGGTTGCCGCAGCTTTTTGAGTCTGCGTCTGTTCGTTTTGGTGTTGTTCGTTTTTCAGACTCAGACGCAGCTTGTTGTTCGTTTCGAAGACGCAGAACATTGACGCAGACGCTGGACGCAGACGCAAGAAATTGATTTATTGCTGTTCGTTTGGCAGACGCTGCGACTATTTGATTTTGTTTATATTTTAATTTTATAAATTTGGAAAATTGTATTTTAAATAAATAAAATGTAGTTTGAATTTGTAAAATTATATTTTAAATAAAGAAATGTAGTTTACATATATTTACATGCATCAAAATATTATATTTAATTGATAATAATTTTTAGTCAACTATACAAATTTAACAACATTTTTATCATAAATTAAAGAAAAAATAATATATCAAAATATTTATCACAAAACAAAGCTAAATAATACATAGTCTTAAATAAATAAAACAAATATTTCAATATCACATAGAAATGATAATCAAAGTTATAAGCAAAGAAAAACCAAGTCACTAACTTAAACATTTAATACGGTAAACGACCTCTACCATATTCATCTGTGATGTTCTTACGCAAAGCTTCCATCGCTCTATCACCAGTCGGCTCATATACAGTATGTCCACCACCACCACCATCATCATCATCTTCTTCTTCATCACTGTCACTATCAGCTTCTTCTCCTTCTGCTTCTCCATCATCATCACTTTGCCATTGTACAAAATCATGATCTTCCCGATGCGAATCACGTATGAAGTTGTGTAGCGCCATCGTCGCTGTCACGAGCTTAATCCACTTGACCAGACAATACTTTGGATGCTTATGATCCAAAATCCTCCATTTTGCTTTCCGTACTCCAAATGTCCTCTCAATCACCGATTGCAATCCTGAATGCTTTCGGTTGAACAACTCTCGTGCACTAACAGGTGGTCCTCCTCTAGCAAACTGACCAAGATGATATCGCATACTACGATGCGGACCAAGATACCCCGTCCTGGTCGGATATCCCGAGTCAACTAGATAATACTTTCCAGGAGGAGGATGTGGAAAAGAAGCCTCATTCCTCGCACAATGAGTCAAAACCTTTGTATCATGTGCTCTACCAGGTACACCGAGATATGCGTATATGAACTTCATGTCGAAGTTACATATAGAAAGAACATTCATTGTAGGATCTTGCTTTCTACCTTTATATGCTTCTGCATTGTGACTTGGAGGGCGAACCGGCACATGAGTTCCATCGAGTGCTCCAACACAATCTCTGAAATGAGGCCAATACCGATCATCATTCCTCAAAACCGGACTCACTCTTCCAAACTCGCCTTCTTGTGGTCTTAATGTATCCTCCGCAAACTTCAGAATAGCACTCAAAACATCATCAAGCTTCCGTTGGACCGTATCCAATGATCTTTGATACCTTGCAGCAATATCCCGCTTCGTCTTATCTTGACCAACAGTCTCGAGAAACATCGCCACAGATTCCTCAAGGTAGACATGGTGAGTCTCTTTCAATCCATATCGCTCAGCTAGCATCTTGCACAAAGCTTTAAAATTCTTTTGGTTCATTCGAAGAATGTCATAACATTGCTGATCAGATTCATACATAAGTTGTTGAACATGTCGCCATCCTGCTCCTCGATCTGTTCTATGACTCAATCTCTCAGTAATAGGCACATCAAGCAAACCAAGTTCATCATCATAATCACCATCCTCATCTTCCAACATCCATCTTTCAAGCATCTACAAAACCATTTTAAATAAAACCATAAGTAGTATAATACACGTGATCTGAACTGAGACATAATGCATATTCGTAAAGACATATCTGAGACATATAAATGACCAATCTGGTCGTTTCCAATCTGGTCGTTTGCAATCTGGTCGTTTGCAAGACCACAAACATAGATATCAAGTTCAAGACCACAAAACAGACCTTTAAAACTACACACACGACATGTATATATATTTAACACACACGACATGTATATATATTTAACACAGGCGACATGAGTTCAAGGAACAGACCAATCACACAGACCAATCACATGTTTATATAAGTTAAACCAAAAATTCATTCTCAAAGTGCTGAACCAAAATCAAGACACAAGAAGAGTAAGAAGTGAAGTATTTTCTCAGCTAAGTCATCTGTTCCCAAACATATAAACAAAGACATGATCATAACTGATTTGTATATATAAAACGTAAATCAAGTTCCATATATATATATAAAGGCCACAAAAGGCAGAGTTTCATACAAAGATCAGATCACAAAATACTAGTTCCAGCAAGATCACAAAATAATCCTAAACTCCATACTAGTTCCAACAAGATCACAAAATAATCCTAAGCTCCATACTAGTTCCAGCAAGATCACAAAATAATCCTAAGCTCCATACTAGTCAATCATCACGTTTGATCTTAGTCCTAAGCTCTAGAAACTTAATCTTCGCTTCATCCGTCTTCATTGTTATAAAGGCCCTTCGACTCCCTTCATTATCTATAAGATGTTCCATTGCTGCTTCATATAATGGAGACCACTCTCTCACTCCAGGCAATGCGTACAGTATCTCTAACACATTCTCAACACTAGAGGCTTCTTGACGCTCCAACATCCGTTCCGCTATCCTATTCTTCACCTCCAGAGCTGCAGTCCGTTTGTCACAAGCTTCTACAACCAGATCTTTCTCTTTACGCTTTCTTTTGGCTCTTGAACTTCCGGAATGAGTCTGAGCCGCTGGCTGAGTTTGGCGTTGTGTTTCTGTCTGAGCTTGTGGCTGAGTTTCTGTCCCAAATGCTTGAGTCTCTTCTCCTGGCTGAGAATCAGCTTCATCACCATCATCTCCACCCACTCTAGAATTCAAACTTGCTTCTCCATGTTGAGCGCTCCATCCTTCAGCTCCAGTTACAACTACACCACGAAATTCTTCTTCAAACAAATCCATATTAGCAATCTCTTTGCATATGGATTTTCTAATCCCAGGACACTCCTATATAACATAAAAAGAAACAGAAGTCAGTAGAAGAAGTAGTAGATCAGATCAGTAGCAGATATAAACATGGAAACTTGAATAAATCATGTCTAAAAAATACACAGAAGAGATATAAGCGAAACTGACCTTTTCACGTTCATTCCACCAATCATCTGACATATCAATCCTTCCCATGTCATCAAACCCAGGCCCTGTCCTATTCTGAAGCAACTTCTTAAACTTAGTGTATCTCTTCCTACTGGTGTCGTATTTGTTCTTGAAAGGCGGCCAAGTGTCATATCCTTTCTTAAACTTCGCTTCAAAAGCCTCTATGATGTTCTGTTTCCCTATTTTATTCATAGATGTACTCGTTCTATTTCCCTTTTTTCTCTCTTCAGCGTAAAGTTGGAAAAAAAACCGGGTTTCCTCAGGAGGCCAATTCTAAAACACACAAAAATTAAGAATAAAGCATAAAAAAACAAAGCAAGACACAGACCCTAAAGCATACGACCTAAAGATTCCGTACGACCTAAAGCATAAAACCTAAAGACATAATACGACCATTCCATACATATAACAAGCAAGAGTAGTGTGAGAGAGCCTTACATCTTTTGCCATCTTAAAAAGTGAGAGGAACAGTGGTAGAGAGTGAGCTTGAGAGTGTGAGCTTGAGACACACAGACACAGCCTGAGATGCTATGGAGAAGCCTGAGACAAAGCAAACACACAACACATTCATCAACCTCTACACAGTTTCATCAAAAGACACAAGAAATCATTTTAAAACAGTTCAAACTTAATACAGACCAACTCTAAGCATCAATACCAACACTTGTTTATATTTTTCTCAACTAATCAGTAGCCACAGTATTATTATAATAAACAAAAAAACAAATTAATTCTATCAAACACTGGCGCAATAACAAGTTTTCCCAGAGCAACCAAACAACTATTAAAGCTCAGTACAAGTTAAGCATAGCATAGAGGTTCACTACCAGCTGAATGGGGTGAGAAAGGAAGGAAGATACTGCTAGCATCAAGCATTAAAGGTATCTTAAGTGCGGACTGAAAATTCTAAAACTTAAAAGGTTTCTTTCCCAAATGTTTCTCAATATTTTTTCTCAAAATCTGTAACACCCTACAATTCAGACAAAAAAAGGGAAAAAATGAGAAGATTTCATTTACCAGGGATAGCATACTCAAATGCTCCAGGATTGCATCGTAGAACTTGGTCATATAACTGAAAAGGCTCCTCAGAGTTACAATTGAGCTCCTTAGCCTCGTTTCTAAGATCTCTGCAAAATTAAATCACAGAGAAATAAGTTGGTGAGCTCTACATTCTACAATCACGAATAGAACTTCACCTTGGCACATTCTCATCAAACCTAAAAAGAAGCCAAGCTACGCTAGTGCAGAGAGATCATTTTACCCACACAACTACTCTACCACGCATTTGAGGGAAAGAAGCACAATCTAAATCTCAGAGATACTTAAATCAAGAGCCAATACATGAAGACGTAAACTTCTCTAATCATCAAAGCAACAAGAGCCAACGAAACAACATATGATTCATTGCTTTTCATAAATTATCTGATCTGATAGCTTCTAAATTCAGATGCGAACACAGTCAACACACAAAACAATATTTTTCTCAACACAAACGGACATAGCTCAGGACGTAAGCTTTTCAGTTTGTTTAACTCTGAGGCAACTTTGCCTGTCCGAGTCATAAATAATAGGCAGAAACACAAGAAGACAAGAGAAGTAGAAAGCCATATATAAAGCAAACACACAACTTCAGATTCTATACGAGGATGATAGCTACAGTGACGAACCTTAAGAAGCTTCGGAGAGCTTGAGAGAAGCTTGAGACAAGAGGCTGAACACAGAACACACTTATTTGCCGCAAATGCTGAAAAAAAACACAACACAACACACTTATAATCGATGCTTGAAACCAAAATGCTTTAGAACAGAGAATTTTTTTTTTTTTTTTTTTAGAACAGAGACAATTACCTGAACGAGAAGCTATGGAGAAGAGAGAGCTTTGAGATGAGATGCCATGGAGAAGAGAGCTTCGAGATGAGATGAGCTGGGTTCGAGATGGAGAGATGGAGAGAGAGAGTCGGGTTCGAGATCGAGAGAGAGAGAGAGAGAGAGAGAGAGAGAGAGAGAGAGAGAGAGAGAGAGAGAGAGAGAGAGAGAGAGAGAGAGAGAGAGAGAGAGAGAGAGAGAGAGAGCTGGGTTTGAGATCGAGAGATGAGAGAGATAGCTGGGTTGGAGATCAAGATTCGAGATGATATGGAGAAGAGAGAGCTTTGAGATGAGATGCCATGGAGAAGAGAGCTTCGAGATGAGATGAGTTGGGTTCGAGATGGAGAGATGGAGAGAGAGAGCCGGGTTCGAGATAGAGAGAGAGAGAGAGAGAGCTGGGTTCGAGATCGAGAGATGAGAGAGAGATAGCTGGGTTGGAGATCAAGATCCGAGAGAGAGAGAGCTGGAGAAGAGATGCGTCTAACGGAGAAAGGATGCGTCTGCGTCTATTAGGTTAGGTATTTTTTGTAATTAGTGAATTAGGTTAAGGGCAAAACGGAAATTAGATTAAGTAGACGCGGAATTTAAGTCGCGATCGCTGGTTTTTTTGGCGGCTGACGCTGGACGCTGCGTTCGGACGCAGACGCAGACGCAGGTACCCGCGTCGATGAAACAAACAAACTTTAATGAAAAACAAAGCCGCAGACGCAGACGCCGGACCTGCGTCGATGAAACGACCAGCACTAATATTGGTTCTTTGGCACACGGGAGTACTTCATGATTGGTGTATAAATATTCACATTATACTTAAGTACATATTGGAGATACTGTTCACTAGTTTTGCTATGGAGATGAAAACCTTTACATTGATCCGGTTGGTGAATGGGACTTGGATTGTGATATTAAACATATGAGCAAAGTGATGCTACGAAGTATACCATTAGTTTTAGTGACAAATGTCATTTTATTATTATCGGTACCATATAGGGAGACAGGGGAACGGGAGGCCCTTAGGCGTCCTGGTAATGGGGAGAGCAGGGTGTCCTTATACCCGAATATATTAGCTTTACGGAGCATTCACAATCTTGATTAAATGAGAGTTTTAAATTGGAATTGTAGAAGAGCAGGAAGTAAGTGGACCAAGTTATCTATGTGAGATTTGGTATAAGTATAAACCAGAATTTTTTATTTTTATCCGAGACGAATCAAGACCCGGATTTCATTCAATATTTTCAACCACATTTTGGATTTGATAATTTGGTAACTGTGGACCCGATAAGAAGGAGTGGTGGATTAGCTCTCTTTTATGATAATGAGTATCAGGTTAAGGTTCTATATACTAGTAACCGAATGATTGACGTGGAAGCAGTGACACATGGTAAAACAATTTTTCACTTTTGTGTAAGGAGATCCAGTACTGAAACTAAGTGAACAAGTTTGGGAAAGATTAACGAGATATGGGCTTGCGCGATCGGAACCGTGGTTCATTATTGGTGACAAATGAAATTACAGAAAATCATGAAAAGGATGGAGGAGCACTGAGGAGTGCATAATCCTTCCATCCTTTTAATAATATGATAAGAAATAGTGGACTACTTGAATTCCCGGCTCGAGGGAACAAAATTTCATGGCAAGGAAGGAGGGGAAAAGGGAAAGGAGCTGTGACGGTTCGATGCCAACTTGATCGTGCTCTAGCTAACGAAGAATGGCATACATTATTTTCTTGCTCTTATACAGAATATTTGGGGATGGTTTCCTCGGATCACCGTCCGGTAGTGGCGTATGTGGAAGATAAAGTGATCAAACGGAAAGGTCAATTTCGGTTTGATAAAAGATAGATTGGCCAGGAAGGACTTATGGATTCAATAACCTCAGGATGGAGGGAATATAATGAAGGGTGTACAGCGGATATAGTCAATAAGATCAGTAATTGTCGTCACGAAATTGTTCAATGGCGGAAAAATAATCCACCATATGGGAATGAAAAGATAAATGAGCTTCAAAAGGCTCTAGAAGAGGTGCAGACAGATAATAATCGATCACTAGAGGATATTCTAGAGGTGTCTAGAAAATTACCCTATAAAGATGAAGAGGAGTATTGGCACCAGAAGAGTCAGAACATGTGGTACTCGTCTGGTGATCTTAATACACAATTTTATCATGCCCTCACAAGACAATGGCGAATCAGAAACAGGATTGTGGGATTACATGATGCTGCTGGAAGTTGGATTACGAAGGATGAAGGAATTGAAAGGGTTGCAATGGAGTATTTTGAGACTTTGTTTCGTACTTCATCACCTTCTGAATTTGATAGTTTTTTCGATGAGGTAATGTCGTCTATCACTACCCAGATGAATCAGCGGTTATTGAGACCAGAAACGGAAGAGGAGGTATGGCAAACTCTGTTTATGATGCATCCCGAAAAATCTCATGGACCGGATGGAATGACTGCCCAATTTTTCAGCATTCCTGGCATATTATCAAGATGGATCTGGTAGAGATGGTGAATAATTTCCTTACTACAGGAGAGCTGGATCCAAGGTTAAATATCACCAATATTTGCATGATTCCTAAGACGGAACGACCAACAAGGATGACGGAACTAAGGCCCATCAGTCTATGTGATGTGGGGTATAAGATCATCTCGAAGGTCTTATGTCAGAGGTTGAAGATATATCTTCCTTCCCTTATATCCGAAACTCAATCTACATTTGTGGTGAGACGGTTAATTTCGGATAATATCCTTATAGCTCAGAAAATGTTTTATGGATTAAGAACTAATAAAGCATTTCAAGGGAAGTTTATGGCAATCAAAACAGATATGAGCAAAGCATATGATATGGTGGAATGAGATTTTATTAAAGCTTTACTTCATAAAATTGGATTTGCTCCCCATTGGATTAAGTTGATGATGGAATGTATATCATCAGTACTATTGAATAGTTAACCAAGAGGACTTATAATCCCACAAAGAGGTTTACGTCAAGGAGACCCCTTATCTCCCTACCTATTCATTTTATGTGCGGAGGCGTTAATCGCAAATATAATAAAGGCAGAACGGGAAAAATAATTAATGGGGATGAAGGTAGCACGAGCGTGTCCAGCGATATCTCATTTATTATTTGCGGATGATAGTCTTTTCTTTTGCAAAACACAGAAGAAAGAATGTCAAACCATTCTCAAGATTTTAAAGGAATATGAAGCGGTTTCAGGTCATTTAATAAATTTTCAAAAAACTTCAATTCAATTTGGGCATAAGATTGAAGTTTTCAGTTTTATGCATGACCAGTTAACTAATAGAATCAATGGTTGGATTTTTTGGTTTTTTACTAAAGGAGGGAATGAGGTAATTATTAAATCAGTAGTTACTGCATTACCAAATCATGTGATGTCCTGCTATCGGCTTCCAAAGGCAATTGCAAAGAAACTCACGATTATAGTAGCTCAGTTTTGGTGGAGCCCAGGGAAAAGTACTAGAGGTTTACATTGGAAATCATGGGATAAGGTATGTATAAATAAGGATGAAGGTGGACTGGGATTTAAGGATATTATGGATTTCAACACGGCCATGCTTGGTAAACAATTATGGAGGCTTATAGAAAAATCAAACACTCTATTTTCAAGAGTTTCAAAGGTCGGTACTACAAAAACGCCTCACTCGTAGAACCGATTAAATCATATTCGCCGTCATATGGCTGGCAGATTATTGTTTCGGCTAGATCTCTGGTTAGTAAAGGACTAATTAAACGGGTGCACTTATACCCAACCACTCGTCCGAGACCAGCAAATAAAATCAAGTGCACTTATACCCAAATCTTACAATTGACTCGCTTATAGATCAGACAACACGGATGTGGAATTCACAGGTAATTCATGCTTTGGTGATCCTCAGGATGTGAAAATTATTGAAAGCATTCCACTAAGCAAAACTCAGATAGAAGATAGGAATGGATGGCATTTCACGAAAAATGGGAAATATACGTTAAGTCAGGATATCATGTGGAGAGAGTATACCCAGATCGATATAGGCAACCATTACTATTTGGACCTTCAGTAGATATTTTGAAGGATTTTTGCTGGAAAGTACGATGTCCACCAAAAATAAAGCACTTTTTATGGCAGTTGATATCAGGATGCATACTAGTTAGGGAAAATCTGCAGGTAAGAGGCATACAAGGTGATAAAGTTTGTGAAAGATGTGGAGCATTGGAGGAATCCATCAACCACGTTTTTTCGAATGTCCCCCTGCAGTACAGGCCTGGGCTCTCTCTAAGTACCCATCAAATCCTGGTTATTTTCCGACAAGTTCCTTATTTACAAATATTGATCATTTATTTTGGAGAGTGCTTCCAAAGATGGATGATAATCAGTTTGCTTGGATACTTTGGTACATCTGGAAAGGAAGGAATAATAAAGTGTTTAGTAATTTGGATATTGAACCCACATAAACTAGCGGACAAAGAATCTAAACTTTGGGCTGAGGCACATGTTCCAAAGGTACAGAGACCAGCACATCAAGAAGATACCACTTACATCCTGTCGATCCCTGGACGTTGGTGCTTTACAGATGGTTCTTGGAAGGATAAGGATAATTTTCTGGACAAGATTGGCATAGTACTTTGCCAGGTTTTGATAGTTTGATGGGAGCAAAAATACTAGGGCAAGTCTTTCCCCCCTCCATACGGAAATTGAAGCGTTAATTTGGGCAATGAAATGTATGATGAATCTACGTCAATATCAGGTTACATTTGCAACGAATTGTTCTCAATTGGTGAAGATGGTTTCAGAATCAAAAGAATAGCTGGCGTTTGCTACCTATTTAGAAGACATTAAAGCGCTGAAAAGGAAGCTTCCTCAGTTCATAGATTATTCATGTATCAAAAACGCAGAATACAAAAGCGGATAAACTAGCACGTAGTGCAATGTCTCAGCCGTCTTACGTGGTTCACATGGATTCAGAGCTACCCGTTTGGTTTGCAGAGTCAATATAAATTTGTTTTGTTGATGACAAAAAAAATAGAATAGAATTTTTTACAAAAATCATATAATGTAAAGTTTTACTTAATGTTCATGTTTTAATAAGATAAATATATTATTATATAAAGTTTGGTTCTTCAAAGTTACTAATTAACATGATCGTTACATGTGTCAATAATTTTTATAAGATTGTGACATGTGTCAAAATATAATACAATTTTTTAAAGATTTAAAATAAATTTAGAAAAGGAAAAATTATTATTAAGAAAATTTCTTTTTAGTTTTCTTAAAGATTTTAGAAAAGGAAAATTAATGTACATAGTCTTTAACATTTATTTATTTTTTTTATTTTTTTTTGTCAGCAACAAACGAGACTCATATAGACTCTGTAAACCAAACTGGTAGATCTGCATCCATATGGACTACAAACGAGGGTTGCCTTCTTGCACTACGTGCTAGACTTTAACATTTATATATTGTTAAATTATTGAATAGTAGTTTTAAAATCCTAAACAAAAAAATATTGTAAGTTATCTGAATGTATTTTTTCCTTTTTAAGAAAAAAAACTAATTTTTGGTTTTTAAAGATACTATAGAAATAAAATTATAAAAGAAAAATGTTATCTTTAAAAACAAATTAAAACAAAATCAAATTATAAATCCTACAAATACAAAAAATTATTGGGTTTAAGCTTCCTTATATTATTTTCACAAAATATAATAGTATTTACAAGCAAAATATTATCTAAGTATTTTCTTTTAATTTCTTGATACATTCAATTTTTATTATCTTTATTATATCACATGATATAATATTATCTAAATATATTTTTTAATTTTTTGATACAACTCAGTTTTTTATTATCCTTATTATATCATATGATGCTAACATAATTTTTTCAACTATAATGTTGGTGTCGTATATGAATATTTGGAAATATGATGAATATAATGACTATGTGTTTGAACATATAAGACAAAATATATAATCAATTAAAAAAAATTTTTTATCAAAAATAAATTAATTGTATGAAAATCTTAAACAAATGAAATTGTTTAATCAAAATAGTAAAGAAAATTATAAAATAAGTAACTTTCCTTTTTTTAATTATAAATAAAATAAATTTGTAAAAATAATAATATTTTCCTATAAATAACTAACTTTTCTTTTAATAGATAATTTTGTGTTCAAAAAATTATAAATAACAAAATAACTTTAAATGTTTCACCGATATGATTTTGATATGTGCCAAAAAAAAAATAGATTGTTAATATTCAATAAAATATGTCATTATTTTAAAATAACATCTTTTTCCTAAGAACCAAAATAAAAGATATTTGTAAGATAATTTTTATAATCTTAACCAAATAAGATTTTCTTTAAATCATGACAAAAGATAATTTTAAATTAAAATGTTATTATAAAAATATATTATTGAAAAATAATGAATTCAGAAAATTATTAAACATTGGATAAGTTTAATAAAATATTAAATTAGTACATAAAAGAATTTATAGTGTTGTCATTGACTCGATTAGTCTTATTTAACTTTTAATTTTTTTCGCTATTATTCTTACTTTGGGTTATATTCGGTGTAAATTTATAAATGTGAGTGTATTCTCTGTCTCTAAGTACAAAGTTGATAACAATTCACATATACACCATAACTATAAAATACAAATATACCTAAAATTTATGTGTAAAAATAAGTTTTTAATTAAAAAATAAGTCTTAAAGAATATATGCAGAAACAATCCAAAAAAAATAATAAGATGGTTTTTTTTCAAATAAAACTCGTTGCAACGCAACGGGCTCATATCTAGTCACTAATAATTTGAGACAATAAATCATATTACTACATGTAAACTATAAAATTATATTGTGTTTAAAAATATTATATTAAACTATTATTGATATAATAAATGTTAAAATTGTATACCTCTAATCATGTAAATCAAAATATATATATGTATAAAATAAAAATTATTATCCGCACGGTTTTGCGCATCAAGATCTAGTTACTTTTTTTAAAGGAGAATTACTATTAAATAATATTTATAATTACTTTTATTTATTTTTTAATCGTTTTTGCTATTATATTAGTATATATATATGTTTTGATTATGAACACAAGTCAAATTTTAAATATATAATTGTCATTGTATGACATTTAATTTAATATATTACAACATAAATCACAACTTCATTTTATGTGTGTGTTTTTAAGTTGGACCATCTCTTAAAAATTTATTTAAATGAAATTTTGTATACATATTTGAATTATTTGAACTATTCTAAGAAAAAAAATCAAATAGATATCCCTATAATTTCGAGAAGTAATCAGTGATGACCTCAAGGATTTCATGTTCGTCAATTAAAAATCTAAGATATTGAAATTCTAATTTAATAATTTATCTATAATATATATGAGTGAAATGAAATATGATAAAATCCTGGAATAATATCTATAATTTATCTATAGTATCTGCTCCACTAAAATAAAATGATAATATCCTGCCATCCTGGAAATTGAGTGATGCTAATATAATAGAATAAACTTTGCCTAAAACTACCAAAACTTCAAGACCCATAAGTGAAATCTAAGTCTTCGATGGCTTCTACTCTAACACAAACCACACAAACCATAAATAGTTTCCACCTCTTCATTCTATATAAGCATACGAATGAGTCATACTGATCATCATTCATTAGTAAATTAAGATACAATACTAAGATGGCATCTTCTAAAGTATCTTCCATGCTTCTCTTTCTCCTCCTTCTCGTTCTTGTGTTTCCCATATGGATAAAGCCCTTGGTGAAAAAGACAGCTCCACGAACTTAGTTAGTCTTTTTGTCTTTAAATATATAAAGTCATAGCTATTTACTCTATTATTTTGATCTATTTAGAAATGTTTTGAACTTTTTTTTTCTTTAATTTAGCTTGGTTTTAGTTCACAACTAACTATATCACATTAATTTTTATAAACAGAAGATAAACCATTGTAGTTTTGTTTCCTGTCTTGTTTCGTTCAGACCGAAGTTTATGATAGATGACAAAATAAAACAATATATATATGTATTTAAGTTGGGATTATGCGAATTGATAGACAAATGTCCACTTTACCAAAACTTGGCGTTGTAGTAATTAATTCGTTAAGTGGTTTTGGTGTAGAAGGCACAGAGCATCCCGATCAACTGATGACGGTTGGAAGGAGCCTTCTCTTTCGCATCCCTCCATGCCCACCGTCCTTATGTAAGCCTCGTCCGATAAGAATTCCTCCCCGACTTCGTACACCTCCACCCCCTCCACGGCATTGAAGGTTTCCAAAAGGCAAAAACACATGGATACCAAAATATTTGGATGAAAATATATTTTCGTAATTCCTCACTATAAATGTAATTCTGAAATTTTCTTTCAAAATAAAGAGATCATGCCACTCGGGATGATGGTATGATGATATGTTGTTGTAAGTTTTAAGCTATTGTATGATGATATATTTGTTGATATTATTCAACGTAAATAAATATAGTTTATGGATTTGTGTCGATAGAGAAAGTGGCAAAAAAGAAAATTTTAAAGAAAGAAATGAGAAGATGTTTGATACGACACATTCTATATTATATAAATGATATTTTCAAGTCACTTAAAATATGTTTTCCTCTCTGAGCGACAATAAAAGCGACTCTTTATATTGACGGTTATCTAATTTTTTTCAACGTTACCTTACCGGCTGCGTAGGCCGCCGGATTTCACTATTTTCCTGCTTATTTTACTTTCTACTTTCAATTTGGCTAGTATATGATGTCTTCTTCATTACTCCCTCCATTTCTGAATAAGTGTCGTTGTAGAGAATTTTTTTCGCTACAAAATAAGTGTCGTTTTCGATTTTCAATGCAAAATGCAAATTTATTAGTTTTTATTCAGTAATCTATTTTTCTATTGGTTGAAACATGGTTAGGTGTATTGGTAATTATGGTTTTATATAGGAAATGTACAAAATTAATTGTTTCCTTAGTCCGTTTGCGCAGACCCAAAACGACACTTAATATGAAACAGAGGGATATGTTGGGTGAACTGGAGTTTTCATCATCTTCATCTTCCGTTTTCTGATGAAAATCGAGGGCTGTCACTATCTCCATTAGTGATAGATCTTGCTCGATCCTTTATTCGGTTATTGGCGTTATTCCTCGTCGTATTTGGCGTGTGTGTTTTCCCTTTAATAGGGTGGGTGTATGAATCTGGTCTCCTCCGTCATGAAGATCAAACTACCCATTTGGTTTAAAGGCCTTGACAGACGACGTGTCTTGACTTTGCCGAGATCGTGTCCTTGTTAAACATAGGCGAGTTTTGAGCATCTTACAAACACATCGTTTATGATATTGCTAAAGTTTAAGCCAAAGCAAAAGCTTATTATTACCAAAAAAGGAGTGTTAATCTTTAACGTCTAATTTTACGAACTCAGTAGTATTATATAGTCAAGCAAATTAATTTGGTTATTCACTAGTCAATTAAAAATCTAAGATATTGAAATTCTAATTTAATAATTTATCTATAATATATATGAGTGAAATGAAAGATAAATAAATCCTGGAATAATATCTATAATTTATCTATAGTATCTGCTCCACTAAAATAAAATGATAATATCCTGCCATCCTGGAAATTGATGATGCTAATATAGAATAAACTTTGCCTAAAACTACCAAAACTTCAAGACCCATAAGTGAAATCTAAGTCTTCGATGGCTTCTACTCTAACACAAACCACACAAACCATAAATAGTTTCCACCTCTTCATTCTATATAAGCATACGAATGAGTCATACTGATCATCATTCATTAGTAAATTAAGATACAATACTAAGATGGCATCTTCTAAAGTATCTTCCATGCTTCTCTTTCTCCTCCTTCTCGTTCTTGTGTTTCCCCATATGGATAAAGCCCTTGGTGAAGAAAGACAGCTCCACGAACTTAGTTAGTCTTTTTGTCTTTAAATATATAAAGTCATAGCTATTTACTCTATTATTTTGATCTATTTAGAAATGTTTTGAACTTTTTTTCTCTTTAATTTAGCTTGGTTTTAGTTCACAACTAACTATATCATTAATTTTTATAAACAGAAGATAAACCATTGTAGTTTTGTTTCCTGTCTTGTTTCGTTCAGACCGAAGTTTATTGTGATAGATGACGAAATAAAACAATATATATCTATTTAAGTTGGGATTATGCGAATTGATAGACAAATGTCCACTTTACAAAACTTGGCGTTGTAGTAATTAATTCGTTAAGTGGTTTTGGTGTAGAAGGCACAGAGCATCCCGATCAACTGATGACGGTTGGAAGGAGCCTTCTCTTTCGCATCCCTCCATGCCCACCGTCCTTATGTAAGCCTCGTCCGATAAGAATTCCCTCCCCGACTTCGTACACCTCCACCCCCTCCACGGCATTGAAGGTTTCCAAAAGGCAAAAAACACATGGATCCCAAAATATTTGGATGAAAATATATTTTCGTAATTCCTCACTATAAATGTAATTCTGAAATTTTCTTTCAAAATAAAGAGATCATGCCACTCGGGATGATGGTATGATGATATGTTGTTGTAAGTTTTAAGCTATTGTATGATGATATATTTGTTGATATTGTGTCGATAGAGAAAGTGGCAAAAAAGAAAAATTTTAAAGAAAGAAATGAGAAGATGTTTGATACGACATTCTATATTATATATGATATTTTCAAGTCACTTAAAATATTTTTCTCTCCGCGACAATAAAGGCGACTCTTTATATTGACGGTTATCTAAATTTTTTTCACCGTTCCCGGCGGCGTAGGCCGCCGGATTTCACTATTTTCCTGCTTATTTTACTTTCTACTTTCAATTTGGCTAGTATATGATGTCTTCTTCATTACTCCTCCGTTTCTGAATAA
>NW_026016157.1:0-21491 GCF_020379485.1 Brassica napus | reverse complement strand
TAGAAGTTACAAGGGAGTGGTGATCAATGAGGGAGGAAGCAATCAAGAAGGTGAGAAGGATGTCAAAAGTATCAAGGAAAGGGGTAAAGGAAAGATGTATGAGGAGCAAGACACGAAATGGGAGAGGGTGACTGATCGTGGAAACAAAAGACCATATTCAAACCGGTCTCACAACAAAAGTGAGGAAGGGAGTTGCAGATGCCGGAGTTCTCGCTGGGAACAATCAAGAAGGCCATCTGAAGAGGAAGAATTCGATACGCCCGACCTTCACGAGGGGAAAAAGTCCATTAAGAGGGGAAAGAAGTCTGTTTGGAAGGTAGAGAAGACACACGTGAAGAAGGAGAAATACGGATAGATGGAGAGGACAAGATTACTGTGCATCAGGAAGAGGAAAAAAACTTAGGATCAAACAGCAATGCAAGTCTTACGAAGGGAGTTACTCCACTGTTAGGCGACCAACGTGACTCTACTAAGGTAACTACGACTTTAGGAGATATGGGGAATGGTTTGATACTGGCTAGTGAATCTTTAGGTGATGTAACCACAACTCTAGAACAATATGGAGGAACAAATGTAGGGGTGGAATGGTCTCAAAATGAGGATGGAATGGAATTAGGTGAGGATGATCATAATTGGAAAGAGTCTGATGAGATATTGGAATTTGAGGATGAATTTCAGGATCTTACGGATGGTGAGGATAAGATAATGACTCAGGAGGGAGCTACGGAAGCGACTGAAGAAAATGCGCTTGTCAGAGATACAGCCGACACAGAGGCACCTGCAATGGAGAAGAAAGTTGCTCCCCGTAAACCACTATTTTCAGGGAATGTTGGTGTCCATACAAAGAAGTTTACTCAAGTCCTAATGTCGCCGCGCGTAAATGTGTAGCTCCAAGCAGACTGGCCGGAAGGGAGGAGGAGGCGGAGGTGCTAAGAAGATGGAAGACAAGGGTCCCTTAAACCCTAAACAACTTCCTAAACCTTAAGCTTTATGGATAGAGTTGTCTATTAGATTTATAATGGGATTGCGGGAGGTTTTTTATTTATGGTATTACTAAAATAAGCTCTACGAGTATCTTTTCTTTTTGGAATACTTTGATTTTGGGAGGGTTCTCAATTTGGTCTGGTCTGTTTGTTTCTTAAGGTTATGGAATAAAAATGGTTGCTTTGGTTATTGGTATTGGATCAAATGTGCAACTGGATATGATTGCAGTACTAGTTCTTTTGTTCGGGAAATAGACTGCTTCACGCGCATAGTTTTCAGAAGGTATGATAAGGAATTAGAATGGTTTTGGTCTATTGGTATTGGACAGCGAGGCTCTATTGCACAAGTTCAATTGTTCTGGCTGGTCTCCTCAAACCAGTTACGAAACAGCTTTATGCATGGAGTTAGACTTGCAGACAACCGTGAAGACGTAGAAGACGATATGGCCCAGAGCATATGCGATTAGACATATACGGAATCTTTACTATATGGGGAATAACCCTTTTTATTATAATAGTGGTGTTCGTTTGGTTGCCGCAGCTTTTTGAGTCTGCGTCTGTTCGTTTTGGTGTTGTTCGTTTTTCAGACTCAGACGCAGCTTGTTGTTCGTTTCGAAGACGCAGAACATTGACGCAGACGCTGGACGCAGACGCAAGAAATTGATTTATTGCTGTTCGTTTGGCAGACGCTGCGACTATTTGATTTTGTTTATATTTTAATTTTATAAATTTGGAAAATTGTATTTTAAATAAATAAAATGTAGTTTGAATTTGTAAAATTATATTTTAAATAAAGAAATGTAGTTTACATATATTTACATGCATCAAAATATTATATTTAATTGATAATAAATTTTTAGTCAACTATACAAATTAACAACATTTTATCATAAATTAAAGAAAAAATAATATATCAAAATATTTATCACAAAAAACAAGCTAAATAATACATAGTCTTAAATAAATAAAACAAATATTTCAATATCACATAGAAATGATAATCAAAGTTATAAGCAAAGAAAAACCAAGTCACTAACTTAAACATTTAATACGGTAAACGACCTCTACCATATTCATCTGTGATGTTCTTACGCAAAGCTTCCATCGCTCTATCACCAGTCGGCTCATATACAGTATGTCCACCACAACCACCATCATCATCATCTTCTTCTTCATCACTGTCACTATCAGCTTCTTCTCCTTCTGCTTCTCCATCATCATCACTTTGCCATTGTACAAAAATCATGATCTTCCCGATGCGAATCACGTATGAAGTTGTGTAGCGCCATCGTCGCTGTCACGAGCTTAATCCACTTGACCAGACAATACTTTGGATGCTTATGATCCAAAATCCTCCATTTTGCTTTCCGTACTCCAAATGTCCTCTCAATCACCGATTGCAATCCTGAATGCTTTCGGTTGAACAACTCTCGTGCACTAACAGGTGGTCCTCCTCTAGCAAACTGACCAAGATGATATCGCATACTACGATGCGGACCAAGATACCCCGTCCTGGTCGGATATCCCGAGTCAACTAGATAATACTTTCCAGGAGGAGGATGTGGAAAAGAAGCCTCATTCCTCGCACAATGAGTCAAAACCTTTGTATCATGTGCTCTACCAGGTACACGAGATATGCGTATATAACTTCATGTCGAAGTTACATATAGAAAGAACATTCATTGTAGGATCTTGCTTTCTACCTTTATATGCTTCTGCATTGTGACTTGGAGGGCGAACCGGCACATGAGTTCCATCGAGTGCTCCAACACAATCTCTGAAATGAGGCCAATACCGATCATCATTCCTCAAAACCGGGACTCACTCTTCCAAACTCGCCTTCTTGTGGTCTTAATGTATCCTCCGCAAACTTCAGAATAGCACTCAAAACATCATCAAGCTTCCGTTGGACCGTATCCAATGATCTTTGATACCTTGCAGCAATATCCCGCTTCGTCTTATCTTGACCAACAGTCTCGAGAAACATCGCCACAGATTCCTCAAGGTAGACATGGTGAGTCTCTTTCAATCCATATCGCTCAGCTAGCATCTTGCACAAAGCTTTAAAATTCTTTTGGTTCATTCGAAGAATGTCATAACATTGCTGATCAGATTCATACATAAGTTGTTGAACATGTCGCCATCCTGCTCCTCGATCTGTTCTATGACTCAATCTCTCAGTAATAGGCACATCAAGCAAACCAAGTTCATCATCATAATCACCATCCTCATCTTCCAACATCCATTTTCAAGCATCTACAAAACCATTTAAAATAAAACCATAAGTAGTATAATACACGTGATCTGAACTGAGACATAATGCATATTCGTAAAGACATATCTGAGACATATAAATGACCAATCTGGTCGTTTCCAATCTGGTCGTTTGCAATCTGATGGTCGTTTGCAAGACCACAAAACATAGATATCAAGTTCAAGACCACAAAACAGACCTTTAAAACTACACACACGACATGTATATATATTTAACACACACGACATGTATATATATTTAACACAGGCGACATGAGTTCAAGGAACAGACCAATCACACAGACCAATCACATGTTTATATAAGTTAAACCAAAAATTCATTCTCAAAGTGCTGAACCAAATCAAGACACAAGAAGAGTAGAAGTGAAGTATTTTCTCAGCTAAGTCATCTGTTCCCAAACATATAAACAAAGACATGATCATAACTGATTTGTATATAAAACGTAAATCAAGTTCCATATATATATAAAGGCCACAAAAGGCAGAGTTTCATACAAAGATCAGATCACAAAATACTAGTTCCAGCAAGATCACAAATAATCCTAAACTCTCATACTAGTTCCAACAAGATCACAAAATAATCCTAAGCTCCATACTAGTTCAGCAAGATCACAAAATAATCCTAAGCTCCATACTAGTCAATCATCACGTTTGATCTTAGTCCTAAGCTCTAGAAACTTAATCTTCGCTTCATCCGTCTTCATTGTTATAAAGGCCCTTCGACTCCTTCATTATCTATAAGATGTTCCATTGCTGCTTCATATAATGGAGACCACTCTCTCACTCCAGGCAATGCGTACAGTATCTCTAACACATTCTCAACACTAGAGGCTTCTTGACGCTCCAACATCCGTTCCGCTATCCTATTCTTCACCTCCAGAGCTGCAGTCCGTTTGTCACAAGCTTCTACAACCAGATCTTTCTTTACGCTTTCTTTGGCTCTTGAACTTCCGGAATGAGGTCTGAGCCGCTGGCTGAGTTTGGCGTTGTGTTTCTGTCTGAGCTTGTGGCTGAGTTTCTGTCCCAAATGCTTGAGTCTCTTCTCCTGGCTGAGAATCAGCTTCATCACCATCATCTCCACCCACTCTAGAATTCAAACTTGCTTCTCCATGTTGAGCGCTCCATCCTTCAGCTCCAGTTACAACTACACCACGAAATTCTTCTTCAAACAAATCCATATTAGCAATCTCTTTGCATATGGATTTTCTAATCCCAGGACACTCCTATATAACATAAAAAGAAACAGAAGTCAGTAGAAGAAGTAGTAGATCAGATCAGTAGCAGATATAAACATGGAAACTTGAATAAATCATGTCTTAAAAATACACAGAAGAGATATAAGCGAAACTGACCTTTTCACGTTCATTCCACCAATCATCTGACATATCAATCCTTCCCATGTCATCAAACCCAGGCCCTGTCCTATTCTGAAGCAACTTCTTAAACTTAGTGTATCTTCCTACTGGTGTCGTATTGTTCTTGAAAGGCGGCACAAGTGTCATATCCTTTCTTAAACTTCGCTTCAAAAGCCTCTATGATGTTCTGTTTCCCTATTTTATTCATAGATGTACTCGTTCTATTTCCCTTTTTTCTCTCTTCAGCGTAAAGTTGGAAAAAAAAACCGGGTTTCCTCAGGAGGCCAATTCTAAAAACACACAAAATTAAGAAATAAGCATAAAAAAAAACAAGCAGACACAGACCCTAAAGCATACGACCTAAAGATTCCGTATTACGACCTAAAGCATAAAACCTAAAGACATAATACGACCATTCCATACATATAACAAGCAAGAGTAGTGTGAGAGAGCCTTACATCTTTTGCCATCTTAAAAAGTGAGAGGAACAGTGGTAGAGAGTGAGCTTGAGAGTGTGAGCTTGAGACACACAGACACAGCCTGAGATGCTATGGAGAAAGCCTGAGACAAAGCAAACACACAACACATTCATAACCTCTCTACAGTTTCATCAAAAGACACAAGAAATCATTTAAAACAGTTCAAACTTAATACAGACCAACTCTAAGCATCAATACCAACACTTGTTTATATTTTTCTCAACTAATCAGTAGCCACAGTATTATTTATAATAAACAAAAAAACAAATTAATTCTATCAAACACTGGCGCAATAAACAAGTTTTCCCAGAGCAACCAAACAACTATTAAAGCTCAGTACAAGTTAAGCATAGCATAGAGGTTCACTACCAGCTGAATGGGGTGAGAAAGGAAGGAAGATACTGCTAGCATCAAGCATTAAAGGTATCTTAAGTGCGGACTGAAAATTCTAAAACTTAAAAGGTTTCTTTCCCAAATGTTTCTCAATATTTGTTCTCAAAATCTGTAACACCCTACAATTCAGACAAAAAAAGGGAAAAAATGAGAAGATTTCATTTACCAGGGATAGCATACTCAAATGCTCCAGGATTGCATCGTAGAACTTGGTCATATAACTGAAAAGGCTCCTCAGAGTACAATTGAGCTCCTTAGCCTCGTTTCTAAGATCTCTGCAAAATAAATCACAGAGAAATAAGTTGGTGAGCTCTACATTCTACAATCACGAATAGAACTTCACCTTGGCACATTCTCATCAAACCTAAAAAGAAGCCAAGCTACGCTAGTGCAGAGAGATCATTTTACCCACACAACTACTCTACCACGCATTTGAGGGAAAGAAGCACAATCTAAATCTCAGAGATACTTAATCAAGAGCCAATACATGAAGACGTAAACTTCTCTAATCATCAAAGCAACAAGAGCCAACGAAAACAACATATGATTCATTGCTTTTCATAAATTATCTGATCTGATAGCTTCTAAATTCAGATGCGAACACAGTCAACACACAAAACAATATTTTTCTCAACACAAACGGACATAGCTCAGGACGTAAGCTTTTCAGGTTTAACACTCTGAGGCAACTTTGCCTGTCCGAGTCATAAATAATAGGCAGAAACACAAGAAGACAAGAGAAGTAGAAAGCCATATATAAAGCAAACACACAACTTCAGATTCTATACGAGGATGATAGCTACAGTGACGAACCTTAAGAAGCTTCGGAGAGCTTGAGAGAAGCTTGAGACAAGAGGCTGAACACAGAACACACTTATTTGCCGCAAATGCTGAAAAAAAAAACACAACACAACACACTTATAATCGATGCTTGAAACCAAAATGCTTTAGAACAGAGAATTTTTTTTTTTTTTTTTTTAGAACAGAGACAATTACCTGAACGAGAAGCTATGGAGAAGAGAGAGCTTTGAGATGAGATGCCATGGAGAAGAGAGCTTCGAGATGAGATGAGCTGGGTTCGAGATGGAGAGATGGAGAGAGAGAGTCGGGTTCGAGATCGAGAGAGAAGAGAGAGAGAGAGAGAAGAGAGAGAGAGAGAGAGAGAGAGAGAGAGAGAGAGGAGAGAGAGAGAGAGAGAGAGAGAGAGAGAGAGAGAGAGAGAGAGAGAGAGAGGAGAGAGAGAGAGAGAGAGAGAGAGCTGGGTTTGAGATCGAGAGATGAGAGAGATAGCTGGGTGGAGATCAAGATTCGAGATGATATGGAGAAGAGAGAGCTTTGAGATGAGATGCCATGGAGAAGAGAGCTTCGAGATGAGATGAGTTGGGTTCGAGATGGAGAGATGGAGAGAGAGAGAGCGGGTTCGATGATAGAGAGAGAGAGAGAGAGAGTGGGTTCGAGATCGAGAGATGAGAGAGAGATAGCTGGGTTGGAGATCAAGATCCGAGAGAGAGAGAGCTGGAGAAGAGATGCGTCTAACGGGAAGAAAGGATGCGTCTGCGTCTATTAGGTTAGGTATTTTTGTAATTAGTGAATTAGGTTAAGGGCAAAACGGAAATTAGATTAAGTAGACGCGGAATTTAAGTCGCGATCGCTGGTTTTTTTGGCGGCTGACGCTGGACGCTGCGTTCGGACGCAGACGCAGACGCAGGTACCCGCGTCGATGAAACAAACAAACTTTAATGAAAAACAAAGCCGCAGACGCAGACGCCGGACCTGTCGATGAAACGACCAGCACTAATATTGGTTCTTTGGCACAGGGAGTACTTCATGATTGGTGTATAAATATTCACATTATACTTAAGTAACATATTGGAGATACTGTTCACTAGTTTTGCTATGGAGATGAAAACCTTTACATTGATCCGGTTGGTGAATGGGACTTGGATTGTGATATTAAACATATGAGCAAAGTGATGCTACGAAGTATACCATTAGTTTAGTGACAAATGTCATTTTATTATTATCGGTACCATATAGGGAGACAGGGGAACGGGGGCCCTTAGGCGTCCTGGTAATGGGGAGAGCAGGGTGTCCTTATACCCGAATATATTAGCTTTACGGAGCATTCACAATCTTGATTAAATGAGAGTTTTAAATTGGAATTGTAGAAGAGCAGGAAGTAAGTGGACCAAGTTATCTATGTGAGATTTGGTATAAGTATAAACCAGAATTTTTTATTTTATCCGAGACGAATCAAGACCCGGATTTCATTCAATATTTTCAACCACCATTGGATTTTGGATTTGATATTTGGTAACTGTGGACCGATAAGAAGGAGTGGTGGATTAGCTCTCTTTTATGATAATGAGTATCAGGTTAAGGTTCTATATACTAGTAACCGAATGATTGACGTGGAAGCAGTGACACATGGTAAAACAATTTTTCACTTTGTGTAAGGAGATCCAGTACTGAAACTAAGTGAACAAGTTTGGGAAAGATTAACGAGATATGGGCTTGCGCGATCGGAACCGTGGTTCATTATTGGTGACAAATGAAATTACAGAAAATCATGAAAAGGATGGAGGAGCACTGAGGAGTGCATAATCCTTCCATCCTTTTAATAATATGATAAGAAATAGTGGACTACTTGAATTCCGGCGAGGGCAGGGGGAACAAAATTTCATGGCAAGGAAGGAGGGAAAAGGGAAAGGAGCTGTGACGGTTCGATGCCAACTTGATCGTGCTCTAGCTAACGAAGAATGGCATACATTATTTTCTTGCTCTTATACAGAATATTTGGGGATGGTTTCCTCGGATCACCGTCCGGTAGTGGCGTATGTGGAAGATAAAGTGATCAAACGGAAAGGTCAATCGGGTTTGATAAAAGATAGATTGGCCAGGAAGGACTTATGGATTCAATAACCTCAGGATGGAGGGAATATAATGAAGGGGTGTACAGCGGATATAGTCAATAAGATCAGTAATTGTCGTCACGAAAATGTTCAATGGCGGAAAATAATCCACCATATGGGAATGAAAAGATAAATGAGCTTCAAAAGGCTCTAGAAGAGGTGCAGACAGATAATAATCGATCACTAGAGGATATTCTAGAGGTGTCTAGAAAATTACCCTATAAAGATGAAGAGGAGTATTGGCACCAGAAGAGTCAGAACATGTGGTACTCGTCTGGTGATCTTAATACACAATTTTATCATGCCCTCACAAGACAATGGCGAATCAGAAACAGGATTGTGGGATTACATGATGCTGCTGGAAGTTGGATTACGAAGGATGAAGGAATTGAAAGGGTTGCAATGGAGTATTTTGAGACTTTGTTTCGTACTTCATCACCTTCTGAATTTGATAGTTTTTTCGATGAGGTAATGTCGTCTATCACTACCCAGATGAATCAGCGGTTATTGAGACCAGAAACGGAAGAGGAGGTATGGCAAACTCTGTTTATGATGCATCCCGAAAAATCTCATGGACCGGATGGAATGACTGCCAAATTTTTCAGCATTCCTGGCATATTATCAAGATGGATCTGGTAGAGATGGTGAATAATTTCCTTACTACAGGAGAGCTGGATCCAAGGTTAAATATCACCAATATTTGCATGATTCCTAAGACGGAACGACCAACAAGGATGACGGAACTAAGGCCCATCAGTCTATGTGATGTGGGGTATAAGATCATCTCGAAGGTCTTATGTCAGAGGTTGAAGATATATCTTCCTTCCCTATATCCGAAACTCAATCTACATTTGTGGTGAGACGGTTAATTTCGGATAATATCCTTATAGCTCAGAAAATGTTTTATGGATTAAGAACTAAAGCATTTCAAGGGAAGTTTATGGCAATCAAAACAGATATGAGCAAAGCATATGATATGGTGGAATGAGATTTTATTAAAGCTTTACTTCATAAAATTGGATTTGCTCCCCATTGGATTAAGTTGATGATGGAATGTATATCATCAGTACTATTGAATATTTAACCAAGAGGACTTATAATCCACAAAGAGGTTTACGTCAAGGAGACCCCTTATCTCCCTACCTATTCTTTATGTGCGGAGGCGTTAATCGCAAATATAATAAAGGCAGAACGGGAAAAAAATTAATGGGGATGAAGGTAGCACGAGCGTGTCCAGCGATATCTCATTTATTATTTGCGGATGATAGTCTTTCTTTTGCAAAACACAGAAGAAAGAATGTCAAACCATTCTCAAGATTTTAAAGGAATATGAAGCGGTTTCAGGTCATTTAATAAATTTTCAAAAAACTTCAATTCAATTGGGCATAAGATTGAAGTTTTCAGTTTTATGCATGACCAGTTAACTAATAGAATCAATGGTTGGATTTTTTGGTTTTTTACTAAAGGAGGGAATGAGGTAATTATTAAATCAGTAGTTACTGCATTACCAAATCATGTGATGTCCTGCTATTCGGCTTCAAAGGCAATTGCAAAGAAACTCACGATTATAGTAGCTCAGTTTTGGTGGAGCCCAGGGAAAGTAGTAGAGGTTTACATTGGAATCATGGGATAAGGTATGTATAAATAAGGATGAAGGTGGACTGGGATTTAAGGATATTATGGATTTCAACACGGCCATGCTTGGTAAACAATTATGGAGGCTTATAGAAAAATCAAACACTCTATTTTCAAGAGTTTTCAAAGGTCGGTACTACAAAAACGCCTCACTCGTAGAACCGATTAAATCATATTCGCCGTCATATGGCTGGCAGATATTGTTTCGGCTAGATCTCTGGTTAGTAAAGGACTAATTAAACGGGTGCACTTATACCCAACCACTCGTCCGAGACCAGCAAATAAAATCAAGTGCACTTATACCCAAATCTTACAATTGACTCGCTTATAGATCAGACAACACGGATGTGGAATTCACAGGTAATTCATGCTTTGGTGATCCTCAGGATGTGAAAATTATTTGAAAGCATTCCACTAAGCAAAACTCAGATAGAAGATAGGAATGGATGGCATTTAACGAAAAATGGGAAATATACGTTAAGTCAGGATATCATGTGGAGAGAGTATACCCAGATCGATATAGGCAACACTAGTACTATAGACCTTACTATTTGGATTCAGTAGATATTTGAAGGATTTTTGCTGGAAAGTACGATGTCCACCAAAATAAAGCACTTTTATGGCAGTTGATATCAGGATGCATACTAGTTAGGGAAAATCTGCAGGTAAGAGGCATACAAGGTGATAAAGTTTGTGAAAGATGTGGAGCATTGGAGGAATCCATCAACCACGTTTTTTCGAATAATGTCCCCCTGCAGTACAGGCCTGGGCTCTCTCTAAGTACCCATCAAATCCTGGTTATTTTCCGACAAGTTCCTTATTTACAAATATTGATCATTTATTTTGGAGAGTGCTTCCAAAGATGGATGATAATCAGTTTGCTTGGATACTTTGGTACATCTGGAAAGGAAGGAATAATAAAGTGTTTAGTAATTTGGATATTGAACCCACATAAACTAGCGGACAAAGAATCTAAACTTTGGGCTGAGGCACATGTTCCAAAGGTACAGAGACCAGCACATCAAGAAGATACCACTTACATCCTGTCGATCCCTGGACGTTGGTGCTTTACAGATGGTTCTTGGAAGGATAAGGATAATTTTCTGGACAAGATTGGCATAGTACTTTGCCAGGTTTGATAGTTTGATGGGAGCAAAAATACTAGGGCAAGTCTTTCCCCCCTCCATACGGGAAATTGAAGCGTTAATTTGGGCAATGAAATGTATGATGAATCTACGTCAATATCAGGTTACATTTGCAACGAATTGTTCTCAATTGGTGAAGATGGTTTCAGAATCAAAAGAATAGCTGGCGTTTGCTACCTATTTAGAAGACATTAAAGCGCTGAAAAGGAAGCTTCCTCAGTTCATAGATTATTCATGTATCAAAAACGCAGAATGAATACAAAAGCGGATAAACTAGCACGTAGTGCAATGTCTCAGCCGTCTTACGTGGTTCACATGGATTCAGAGCTACCCGTTTGGTTTGCAGAGTCAATATAAATTTGTTTGTTGATGACAAAAAAAATAGAATAGAATTTTTTACAAAATCATATAATGTAAAGTTTTACTTAATGTTCATGTTTTAATAGATAAATATATTATTATATAAAGTTTGGTTCTTCAAAGTTACTAATTACATGATCGTTACATGTGTCAATAATTTTTATAAGATTGTGACATGTGTCAAAATATAATACAATTTTTTAAAGATTTAAAATAAATTTAGAAAAGGAAAAATTATTATTAAGAAAATTTCTTTTTAGTTTCTTAAGATTTTAGAAAAGGATTTTAATGTACATAGTCTGTACATGTCTTTAACATTTATTTATTTTTTTTATTTTTTTTTGTCAGCAACAAACGAGACTCATATAGACTCTGTAAACCAAACTGGTAGATCTGCATCCATATGGACTACAAACGAGGGTTGCTTCTTGCACTACGTGCTAGACTTTAACATTTATATATTGTTAATTATTGAATAGTAGTTTTAAAATCCTAAACAAAAAAATATTGTAAGTTATCTGAATGTATTTTTTCCTTTTTAAGAAAAAAACTAATTTTGGTTTTTAAAGATACTATAGAAATAAAATTATAAAAGAAAAATGTTATCTTTAAAACAAATTAAAACAAAATCAAATTATAAATCCTACAAATACAAAAAATTATTGGGTTTAAGCTTCCTATATTATTTTCACAAAATATAATAGTTATTTACAAGCAAAATATTATCTAAGTATTTTCTTTTAATTTCTTGATACATTCAATTTTTATTATCTTTATTATATCACATGATATAATTATCTAATATATATTTTTTAATTTTTTGATAAACTCAGTTTTTTATTATCCTTATTATATCATATGATGCTAACATAATTTTTTCAACTATAATGTTGGTGTCGTATATGAATATTTGGAAATATGATGAATATAATGACTATGTGTTTGAAATATAAGACAAAATATATAATCAATTAAAAAAATTTTTATCAAAAATAAATTAATTGTATGAAAATCTTAAACAAATGAAATTCTTTAATCAAAATAGTAAAGAAAATTATAAAATAAGTAACTTTCCTTTTTTTAATTATAAATAAAATAAATTTGTAAAAAATAATAATATTTTCCTATAAATAACTAACTTTCTTTTAATAGATAATTTTGTGTTCAAAAAATTATAAATAACAACAATAACTTTAAATGTTTCACGATATGATTTGAATGTGCCAAAAAAAAAATAGATTGTTAATATTCAATAAAATATGTCATTATTTTAAAATAACATCTTTTCCTAAGAACCAAAATAAAAGATATTTGTAAGATAATTTTTATAATCTTAACCAAATAAGATTTTCTTTAAATCATGACAAAAGATAATTTTAAATTAAAATGTTATTATAAAAATATATTATTGAAAAATAATGAATTCAGAAAATTATTAAACATTGGATAAGTTTAATAAAAAATTAAATTAGTAACAAGAAGATTTATAGTGTTGTCATTGACTCGATTAGTCTTATTTAACTTTTAATTTTTTTCGCTATTATTCTTACTTTGGGTTATATTCGGTGTAATTTTATAAATGTGAGTGTATCTCTGTCTCTAAGTACAAAGTTGATAACAATTCACATATACACCATAACTATAAAATACAATATACCTAAAATTTATTGTAAAAATAAGTTTTTAATTAAAAAATAAGTCTTAAGAATATATGCAGAAACAATCCAAAAAAAAATAATAAGATGGTTTTTTTTCAAATAAAACTCGTTGCAACGCAACGGGCTCATATCTAGTCACTAATAATTTGAGACAATAAATCATATTACTACATGTAAACTATAAAATATATTGTGTTTAAAAATATTATATTAAACTATTATTGATATAATAATGTTAAAATTGTATACCTCTAATCATGTAAATCAAAATATATATATGTATAAAATAAAAATTATTATCCGCACGGTTTTGCGCATCAAGATCTAGTTACTTTTTTTAAAGGAGAATACTATTAAATAATATTTATAATTACTTTTATTATTTTTTAATCGTTTTTGCTATTATATTAGTATATATATATGTTTTGATTATGAACCAAGTCAAATTTTAAATATATAATTGTCATTGTATGACATTTAATTTAATATATTACAACATAAAATCACAACTTCATTTTATGTGTGTGTGTTTTTAAGTTGGACCATCTCTTAAAAATTTATTTAAATGAAATTTTGTATACATATTTGAATTATTTGAACTATTTAAGAAAAAAAATCAAATAGATATCCCTATAATTTCGAGAAGTAATCAGTGATGACCTCAAGGATTTCATGTTCGTCAATTAAAAATCTAAGATATTGAAATTCTAATTTAATAATTTATCTATAATATATGAGTGAGTGAAATGAAATATGATAAAATCCTGGAATAATATCTATAATTTATCTATAGTATCTGCTCCACTAAAATAAAATGATAATATCCTGCCATCCTGGAAATTGAGTGATGCTAATATAATAGAATAACCTTTGCTAACTAAACTACCAAAACTTCAAGACCCATAAGTGAAATCTAAGTCGATGGCTTCTACTCTAACACAAACCACACAAACCATAAATAGTTTCCACCTCTTCATTCTATATAAGCATACGAATGAGTCATACTGATCATCATTCATTAGTAAATTAAGAAGATACATATAAGATGGCATTCTTCTAAGTATCTCCATGCTTCTCTTTCTCTCCTTCTCGTTCTTGTGTCCCCATATGGATAAAGCCCTGTGGTGAAAAAAAGACAGCTCCACGAACTTAGTTAGTCTTTTTTTGTCTTTAAATATATAAAGTCATAGCTATTTACTCTATTATTTTGATCTATTTAGAAATGTGTTTTGAACTTTTTTTTTTCTTTAATTTAGCTTGGTTTTAGTTCACAACTAACTATATCACATTAATTAATTTTTATAAACAGAAGATAAACCATTGTAGTTTTGTTTCCTGTCTTGTTTCGTTCAGACGACCGAAGTTTATGATAGATGACAAAATAAAACAATAAATATGTATTGTTTAAGTTGGGATTATGCGAATTGATATAGACAAATGTCCACTTTTACCAAACTTGGCGTGTGTAGTAATTAATTCGTTAAGTGGTTTTGGTGTAGAAGGCACAGAGCATCCCGATCAAACTGATGACGGTTGGAAGGAGCCTTCTCTTTCGCATCCCTCCATGCCCACCGTCCTTATGTAAGCCTCGTCCGATAAGAATTCCTCCCCGACGTCGTACACCTCCACCCCCTCCACGGCATTGAAGGTTTCCAAAAGGCAAAAACACATGGATACCAAAATATTTGGATGAAAATATATTTTCGTAATTCCTCACTATAAATGTAATTCTGAAATTTCTTTCAAAATAAAGAGATCATGCCACTCGGGATATGGTATGATGATATGTTGTTGTAAGTTTTAAGCTATTGTATGATGATATATTTGTTGATATTATTCAACGTAATAATATAGTTATGGATTTGTGTCGATAGAGAAAGTGGCAAAAAAGAAAAATTTTAAAGAAAGAAATGAGAAGATGTTTGATACGACACTATCTTTATATAAATGATATTTTCAAGTCACTTAAAATATTGTTTTCTCTCTGAGCGACAATAAAGCGACTCTTTATATTGACGGTTATCTAAATTTTTTCACCGTTACCGCTGCGTAGGCCGCCGGATTTCACTATTTCCTGCTTATTTTACTTTCTACTTTCAATTTGCTAGTATATGATATGTCTTCTTCATTACTCCCTCCATTTCTGAATAAGTGTCGTTGTAGAGAATTTTTTTCGCTACAAAATAAGTGTCGTTTTCGATTTTCAATGCAAAAATTTATTAGTTTTATTCAGTAATCTATTTTTCTATTGGTTGAAACATGGTTAGGTGTATTGGTAATTATGTTTTATATAGGGAAAGGAAAAAAATTAATTGGTTCCTTTAGTCCGTGTTTGCGCAGACCCAAAACGACACTTAATATGAAACGAGGGATATGTGGTGGGTGAACTGGAGTGTTTTCATCATCTCATCTTCCGTTTTCTGATGAAATGATAAGGGCTGAGGGCTGTCACTATCTCCATTAGTGATAGATTCTTGCTCGATCCTTTATTCGGTTATTGGCGTTATTCCTCGTCGTATTTGGCGTGTGTGTTTTCCCTTTAATAGGGTGGGTGTATGAATCTGGTCTCCTCCGTCATGAAGATCAAACTACCCATTTGGTTTAAAGGCCTTGACAGACGACGTGTCTTGACTTTGCCGAGATCGTGTCCTTGTTAAACATAGGCGAGTTTTGAGCATCTTACAAACACATCGTTTATGATATTGCTAAAGTTTAAGCCAAAGCAAAAGCTTATTATTACCAAAAAAGGAGTGTTAATCTTTACGTCTAATTTACGAACTCAGTAGTATTATATAGTCAAGCAAATTAATTTGGGTTATTCACTAGTCAATTAAAAATCTAAGATATTGAAATTCTAATTAATAATTATCTATCTAAATATATATGAGTGAAATGAAATATGATAAAATCCTGGAATAATATCTATTAATTTATCTATAGTATCTGCTCCACTAAAAAATAAAATGATAATATCCTGCCATCCTGGAAATGAGTGATGCTAATATAATAGAATAAAACTTTGCCTAAAACTACCAAAACTTCAAGACCCATAAGTGAAATCTAAGTCTTCGATGGCTTCTACTCTAACAAACAAACCACACAAACCATAAATAGTTCCACCTCTTCATTCTATATAAGCATACGAATGAGTCATACTCTGATCATCATTCATTAGTAAATTAAGATACAATACTAAGATGGCATCTTCTAAAGTATTCTTCCATGCTTCTCTTTCTCCTCCTTCTCGTTCTTGTGTTTCCCCATATGGATAAAGCCCTTGGTGAAGAAAGACAGCTCCACGAACTTAGTTAGTCTTTTTGTCTTTAAATATATAAATTCATAGCTATTTACTCTATTATTGGATCTGTTATTTAGAAATTTTTTGAACTTTTTTTCTTTTAATTTAGCTTGGTTTTAGTTCACAACTAACTATATCACATTAATTTTTATAAACAGAAGATAAACCATTGTAGTTTGGTTTCCTGTCTTGTTTCGTTCAGACCGAAGTTTATTGAGATAGATGACGAAATAAAAAACAATATATATCTATTTAAGTTGGGATTATGCGAATTGATAGACAAATGTCCACTTTACCAAAAAACTTGGCGTTGTAGTAATTATTCGTTAATGTGTTTTGTTTTGGTGTAGAAGGCACAGAGCATCCCGATCAACTGATGACGGTTGGAAGGAGCCTTTCTTTCGCATCCCTCCATGCCCACCGTCCTTATGTAAGCCTCGTCCGATAAAGAATTCCTCCCCGACTTCGTACACCTCCACCCCCTCCACGGCATTGAAGGTTTCCAAAAGGCAAAAAACACATGGATCTCCAAAATATTTGGAGAAAATATATTTTCGTAATTCCTCACTATAAATGTAATTCTGAAATTTTCTTTCAAAATAAAGAGATCATGCCACTCGGGATGATGGTATAGATGATATGTTGTTGTAAGGTTTAAGCTATTGTATGATGATATATTTGTTGATATGTGTCGATAGAGAAAAGAGAAAGTGGCAAAAAAGAAAAATTTTAAAGAAAGAAATGAGAAGATGTTTTGATACGACATTCTATATTATATAAAATGATATTTTTAAGTCACTTAAAATATTTTTTCTCTTCCGAGCGACAATAAAGGCGACTCTTTATATTGACGGTTATCTAAATTTTTTTCACCGTTCCCGGCGGCGTGGCCGCCGCGGATTTCACTATTTTCCTGCTTATTTACTTTCTACTTTCAATTTGGCTAGTATTGATGTCTTCTTCATTACTCCCTCCGTTTTCTGAATAAGTGTCGTTGTAAGAGAATTTTTTCGCTACAAAATAAGTGTCGGTTTTCGATTTCAATGCAAAATTTATTAGTTTTATTCAGTAATCTATTTTTCTATTGGTTGAAATTATGGTTAGGTGTATCGGTAATTATGTTTTTATATAGGGAAATGTACAAATTAATTGTTTCCTTAGTCCGTGTGCACAGACCCAAAAAGACACTTAATATGACACAGAGGATATGAGGTTTCATCATCTTCATCTTCGTTTTCTGATGAAATCCGAGGGCTGTCACTATCTCCATTATGTGATAGATCTTGCTCGATTCTTTATTGGTTATTGCGTTATTCCTCGTCGTATTTGGCGTGTGTGTTTTTCCCTTTAATAGGGTGGGATTCCCCGGTCTGTGATCTTCGATTCAGTGCCGAGTTGGTGTATCAGCTTTTGGGTTTCGTGGTGTATTCCTGGTGGCAAATATTCAATCAGATTATCTTCAACCTCTCAGGCTTCATTGTTAATCGCATGGCTGAACGATTTGTTCCGAATTCAATCAACGAAGCGAGCCCTTAAAATCGCATGGCTGAACGATTTGTTCCGAATTCAAACAACTTCCATATAATGCCTGGAAAATCTTCATCATACAGGCAATTAAAAAATCAAATCTGGGTTAGATTTTTTATTTTCAAATTTCAATGCATGTAATTTTTTTTTTAAAAAATATTTAATTCCATTGGAAACCTCGAAACCCAGAAGTCAATTTGTAACATTTTAAAAACGTTTTTTCTATCGATTAAAATAATTGCCAATTAGAATATAAAAACTTATAGGGTTGCACAATTATCACTAGTAGTTTTGTTTCTTTAATCTTGATAATTCCCTTAACATGTATCTTGTCAGCAATATTTCGTTCCCAATTTTATTATTAGATAGTTGACAGATGAATGTCCTTACAATACACCATTTGCATTTCTTTGTATTTGTCTTCGTCAACCACCATTTGGGATTTCTAGAGTTTGATACCCAGCAAAACTTTCTTATCAGTTGCTTGTAAGAAAAAAAATTGGCATTTGCACAATAACAATTACTATTTTGAAAAAACCATTGCCCCCTATTATTACCAAAGAAAGAGTGTTAATCTTAACATCTAAGTTTACAAATTCAGTAGTATTATATAGTCAACAAATAATTTGGGTTATTCATTAGTCAATTAAAAATATAAGATATTGAAATTGGAATTTATAATTTATTCTATAATATATTATGAGTGAAATGAAATAAGATAAATCCTGGAATAATATTCTATAATTTATCTATATATTACTGCTCCACTAAAATGAAATGATAATGGGGTGAGATTGGTAGTTGTGTAGGTGCTGTCCACAGTTCTATTTATTTCCAAAGCACCAAATTCAGAGCAATCAAGCTTTAAATTTTTTTTGTTTGAAACCACAGCTCTTGAAATAACCTACAGCTGTACAAGTGCTCTGAAGCAGCCAATATCCAAAGCAATTTTTTAGTGCTTTCCATAAAATTCTACAGCAATAATTCTACAGCCACATCAAAAAAAGTCTACAGATTTTTTTTACAGCAAAAATTTAAAACTACGGCCCTTACCAATCAGGACCCAATATCCTGCCGTCCTGGAAAATGAGTCATGCTAATATAATAGAATAAAATTTGCCTAAAACTACCAAAACTTCTAAGACCCATAAGTGAAATCGAGGTCATCGATGGCTTCAACTCTAGCACAAAACCACACAACACAAAATAAATAGTTTTCACTCTTCATTTTATATAAATGCATACCAATAGGGTCATATTGATCATCACTCATCAGTAAATTAAGAGGACAATACTAAGATGACATCTTCTAAAGTGTCTTACATGCTTCTCTCCTCCTTCTCTGTTCTTGTGTTTTCCCCATATGGATAAAGTCCTGGTGAAAAAAAGACAAGCTTCACAACTTAGTAGTCTTTTTGTCTTTAAATAAAGTCATAGCTATTTTACTCTATTCTTTTGATCTATTTAGAAATGTTTTTTGAAACTTTTTTTTCTTTTTATTTAGCTTGGTTTTAGTTCACAACTAACTATATCACATTAATTTTTATAACGGAAGAAGAATTTAACTATTGTAGTTTTGTTTCTGTCTTGTTTCGTTCAGACCGAAGTTTATTTTGAATAGATGACAGAATAAACAAATCTCTTTCTTATTATTTGAGGAGCATTATAAAAAAAACTAACCTTGAGTTAATGTGTTATTCAATAAAAATTGTCATTTCCTACGTGACATTAACCACAAGCTCTCTCACACCATATATTCATAAAAAACTTTTGTTTATTAGACTAATTACAAAAAATTGACATTAATCATTGATTGATTGTAACTTGACATAATATATATAAGCTTTTTCATTATTTGACTAACAAAGAAAAAAATCATGTGAAGATTTAATGTGTAGTCCTATGATTGCACAAATTAAAGCAATAAGTTAATGCGTAATCATTATTAGTTTCCTATTATCATCAAAAAACTATTGATCAGTGATATATTTCGTATTTTATTATCTTTTGTGAGTCTTTTTTTACAGAATCCAATTTATTGAAAACTTTGACCAAGTCATAGTCGAGAGATATTATTATTAAATAGATGAGACAAAAATATTGTATTGGTTTTTACAAGTAGTCATCATATAGCATGTTTTTAATATTTCAAACGATATTGCATATTTATAAAAAGTATAGTAATGTAATTAATTTTTAAAACTTTTGTACTACATAATTAGGTTTACCAAAAAAGAAAGTTGTGGTGCCATGGAATTTCTTTTTTATATATTTGAGGGCAGTAAGCTAAGACAATATATATAAGACAAAAATCCATATTTTATTAATGTTATATGAAATTAATTATCATGTTAAATGATAATACCATTGCTAATAATCATGTTCTTGAGTGATTGTAAAATTACATTCAAAATGATTTTCCATAATAATTTTTTTCCAATCCCTTAACTTTTGCAACAAGACTATTTGATTACGAAATTAACATAAATGTGACAGACATTAAATTTTTGAATTTATATAATACTTTCTGGTTAAGTTTAAAGTTTAAATTATCATGTTCTTTACAATTCATAAATAGATACATGACCTTTTAGAGTCTGAAAATAATAAATGTATTCATAATTATGTTCTTCTATAAAACTTTTGGTACATGATTATAATTTTGATTATATTTTTTTATATTTTATGGGATATGTGACATTTATGATTGTGTATGGGACAATTAATAAACTCGACTATATTGTAAAAAATTAAAATTTGCCGTATATCAAAAGTATACAAAAAGTTAAAATGCAATCCTGAGTGATGTTTAAATACATTCAAAATGGAATGACATATTAATTTTTTTTTTCAATTCCTTATTTTTTGCAACAAGATTTTTTGTATTTATGAAATTACAATAAATGGTGATAGCACATTATTAATTTGGAAATTCATATAATTTTTTCGGGGTTTGGGTTAAGTTTGAAGTCCAAATCTCATTTTAATATGGAATTCTTAAAATATTGAGATCTGTGGATAGGCTCATTTGTCTATTTACAATTCATCAGTTGAATTCCCTCAGACTTGGGTCACTCGATTCAGCTTCTACCTTATTTAGATATTGAGAATTGGGCTTAGTACCAAATCTAGATATCTCAGGTGTGATTAGTAAGAGATATTGAACTCCAACTAACGGACCGTAGCCCTTTATCTTGTGTCTTCTCGAAAACTTTTTAATAAAAAAACAAACTTTTTGAAACAAAAGATAAATAAAAAGAGGACTCATATGTATTTGACTGATAATGGATATTAAGGTTCAATAATAAGACTTCTTTTACAATTTTGAGTTCTAATCAATCCACTGGATAGGAAAAAATTCTTATTATTGACTTCTTTTGTTCTTTTTTTTCATTTTCTATTATTATTTACTACATTTTTACTTTTATATCTATAACTTTATGTACTCTAGAACCAGTTATATAATTATAAT
>NW_026016156.1:0-24756 GCF_020379485.1 Brassica napus | reverse complement strand
TTGAACGATGGCTCATTTACCATGAAAAAAGAGTTTAAACATACATTAATACAAATTAAGAATATGGTATAAATTTTTTAAAAAACAACACTCTAAAAGATTAAACTTAGGGCTTCAAGTTATTATATAAAGATTTTTACCAAAAACTCAATATTTTTGTGTTGGAGGGGGGTTAGCCTGGTTAGCCCCATAGATTTTGAGAAAAAATTTCAAAATATGAAAATATTTGTTTTTAATGCCTAGTTTGCAATCTGCACTAAACATATGTGATGTTCTCTTTCAAAAGAGGTTTGGAGCCTTTGTCGTGTATGTTTATCAAGAAAATAATAATTTTATAGTGTTATTCCATCGATTTAGGAGTGTATTGTTTGGGGGGTGGTAATAATTTTGAAGGTTTTATCTAAAATTAATAAATTGATTTAAAAAAAACCATTGAACGATGCTCATTTACCATGAAAAAGTTTAGCATTACATTAATACAAATGTAGAATATGGTAGAAAATTTTTAAAACAACACTAAAGATTATAGGCTTTAGTATATAAAGTATTTAACCAAAAACTCAATATTTTTGTAGGGTTTAGCCCATAAGATTTTGAGAAAATTCAAAAAATATGACAATATTGTTTTAATGCCTAGTTGCATCCTGCACTAACATATGATGATGTTCAAAGAGGTTTGGAGCCTTTGTGCTCTCCGTTTATCAAGAGGAAAAATAATAATTTTATAGTGGTTATTCCATCGATTTAGGAGGGGTATTATGAATTTTACTAAATTAATTGTTTAAAAAAACCATTGAACGATGCTCATTACCATGAAAAAAAGAGTTTAGCATACATTAATAACAAATGTAGATATTGTATAATTTAAAACAACACTAAGATATTAGGGCTTCAGTATATAAAGATTTACCAAAAACTCAAGATTTTTGTAGGGGTTAGCCCATAGATTTGAGAAAAGGAAAATTTCAAAAAATATGACAATATTTTTTTAATGCCTAGTTGCATCATGCACTAACATATGATGATGTTTCAAAAGAGAGGTTTGGAGCCTTTGTCGTCTCCGTTTATCAAGAAAAAATATAAATTTTATAGTGGTTATTCCATCGATTTAGGAGGTATTATGAAGTTTTACTAAAATTAAGTTGATAAAAAAAACCAGAAATGAACGATGCTCATTTACCATGAAAAAAAAGTTTAGCTACATTAATACAAATGTAGAATATGGAAATTTTTTAAATTTTAAACAACACTAAGATTATAGGCTTCAGTATATAAAGTATTACCAAAAACTCAATAATTTTTAGGGGGGGTTAGCCCATAGATTTTGAGAAAATTTCAAAAAATATGACAATATATTGTTTTAATGCCTAGTTGCATCCTGCACTAACATATGATGATGTTTCAAAGAGGTTTGGAGCCTTTGTTCGTCTCCGTTTATCAAGAAAATAATAACTTTATAGTGGTTATTCCATCGATTTAGGAAGGTATTATGAAGTTTTACTAAATTAATTGATTAAAAACATTGAACGATGCTAATTTACATGAAAAAAAAAGTTTAGCATATACATTAATACAAATAATACGAATATGGTAGAAATTTTAAAACAACACTAAAGATTATAGGCTTTAGTATATAAAGTATTAACCAAAAAACTCAAAAAAGGGGTTAGCCCATAAATTTGAGAAAAATTTCAAAAAATATGACAATATTGTTTTAATGCTAGTTGCATCATGCACTAACATATGATGATGTCAAAGTGGTTTGGAGCCTTTGTGCTCTCCGTTTATCAAGAAAATAATAACTTTATAGTGGTTATTCCATCGATTTAGGAGGTATTATGAAGTTTTTACTAAATTAATTGATAAAAACCATTGAACGATGCTCATTTACCATGAAAAAGAGTTTAGCATACATTAATACAAATGTTAGAATATGGTAGAAATTTAAAACAACACTAAAGATTATAGGCTTCAGTTATTATTATTAAGTATTTACCAAAAAAACTCAAATATTTTTTAGGGTGTTATAGCCACATTAGATTTTTGATTGGGAAAAATTTCCAAAAAAAAAAAAAAATATGATAATGGTTGTTTTTTCATGTCTTAGTTGGCACTTCATGCCACTAAAACATATGATGTCATTTCAAAGAGGTTGGAGCCTTGTCCGTCTCTGTATTTATCAGGTTTTAAAAAAATAATAACTTATAGTGGTATTTCCATCAATTTTTTTTAGGGAGTAGGATTTTAGCAGTATTACGTAGGTAGTAGTAATAAAGTTTTAGTTAGTGCTTAGTAAGAATATTATGATAGTTAAAAAAGGAGGTAGTTTTAGACTAGTAATAAAGTTAATATTATGAAGTTTTATAGTGGTATTAGTTATGATTATGAAAGTTTGTTTTACTAAATTAAATATATTTATTAAAAAAACCATTGAACGATGCTAATTTACCATGAAAAAAAGTTTAGCATACATTAAATACAAATGTAGAATATGGGTAGGAAAAATTTTTAAAACAACACTAAAGATTATTGGCTTATTTTTAGTATATAAAAGTATTAACCCAAAAACAAAAAAAGTTTAGCCCATAAATTTTTTAGAAAATTTTCAAAAAAATATGACAATATTGTTTAATTGCTTAGTGCATCCGCAATAACATATGATGATGTTTCAAAGTGGTTTTGGAGCCTTTTATTGCTCCTCCGTTTTATCAAGGAAAATAAATAATTTTATAGTGGTTATTCCATCATATTCGATGGTTATGCGGGGGTGGTATTAGCGGTATTGGTTTATAAGAAGTTTTACTAAATATTAATTGATTATATTTTTATTAAAAAAACCATTGAACGATGCTCATTTACCATGAAAAAGAGTTTAAAATACATTAATACAAATGTAGAATATGGTATAAATTTTAAAACAACACTAAAGATTATAGGTTTCAGTATATAAAGTATTTACCAAAAACTCAATATTTTTTGTAGGGGTTAGCCCACAGATTTTAAGAAAATTTCAAAAAATATGACAATATTGTTTTAATGTCTAGTTGCATCCTACACTAACATATAATGATGTTCAAAGAGGTTTGGAGCCTTTGTCGTGTCCGTTTATCAAGAAAATAATAACTTTATATTGGTTATTCCATCTATTTAGGGGGTATTATGAATTTTTGCTAAATTAATTGATAGAAACAATTGAACGATGCTTATTTACCATGAAAAAGAGTTTAGCATACATTAATACAAATGTATAATATGGTAGAAATTTTAAAACAACACTAAAGATTATAGGCTTCAGTATATAAAGTATTTACCAAAAACTCAATATTTTTGTAGGGGTTAGCCCATAGATTTTGAGAAAATTTCAAAAAATATGACAATATTGTTTTAGTGTCTAGTTGCATCATGCACTAACATATGATGATGTTCAAAGAGGTTTGGAGCCTTTGTCGTCTCCGTTTATCAAGAAAAATAATAACTTATAGTGGTTATTCCATCTAGGATTTATTATGAGGGTATTATGAAGTTTTACTAAATTAATGATAAAAAAACCATTGAACGATGCTCATTTACCATGAAAAAGAGTTTAGCATACATTAATACAAATGTATAATATGGTAGAAATTTTAAAACAACACTAAAGATTATAAGGCTTCAGTATATAAAGAATTTACCAAAAACTCAATATTTTGTAGGGGTTAGCCCATAGATTTGGGAGAAAATTTCAAAAAATATGACAATATTGTTTTAGTGTCTAGTTGCATCATGCACTAACATATGATGATGTTCAAAGAGGTTTGGAGCCTTTGTCGTCTCCCTTTATCAAGAAAATAATAACTTTATAGTGGTTATTCCATCGATTTAGGAGGTATTATGAAGTTTTACTAAATAATTGATAAAAACCATTGAACGATGCTCATTTACCATGAAAAAGAGTTTATCATACATTAATACAAATGTAGAATATGTTAGAAATTTTAAACAACACTAAAGATTATAGGCTTCAGTATATAAAGTATTTACCAAAAACTCAATATTTTTGTAGGGGTTAGCCCATAGATTTTGAGAAAATTTCAAAAAATATGAAAATATTGTTTTACTGTCTAGTTGCATCATGCACTAACATATGATGATGTTCAAAGAGGTTTGGAGCCTTTGTCGTCTCCGTTTATCAAGAAAATAATAACTTTATAGTGGTTATTCCATCGATTTAGGGAGTATTATGAAGTTTTACTAAATTAATTGATAAAAACCATTGAACGATGCTAATTGACCATGAAAAAAAGTTTAGCATACATTAATACAAATGTAGAATATGGTAGAAATTTTAAAACAACACTAAAGATTATTGGCTTTAGTATATAAAGTATTAACCAAAAACTCAAAAAAGTTTAGCCCATAAATTTTTAGAAAATTTCAAAAAATATGACAATATTGTTTTAATGCTTAGTTGCATCCTGCACTAACATATGATGATGTTCAAAGTGGTTTGGAGCCTTTGTTCTCTCCGTTTATCAAGAAAATAATAATTTTATAGTGGTTATTCCATCGATTTAGGAGGAGGGTGGGTATTATGAAGTTTTAAATTAAAATTTGATTGATAAAAACCATTGAACGATGCTCATTTACCATGAAAAAGAGTTTAAAATACATTAATACAAATGTAGAATATGGTATAAATTTTAAAACAACACTAAAGATTATAGGTTTCAGTATATAAAGTATTTACCAAAAACTCAATATTTTTGTAGGGGTTAGCCCACAGATTTTGAGAAAATTTCAAAAAATATGACAATATTGTTTTAATGTCTAGTTGCATCCTACACTAACATATAATGATGTTCAAGAGGTTTGGAGCCTTTGTGGCCTTTGTCGTGTCCGTTTATCAAGAAAATAATAACTTTATTGGTTATTCCATCGATTTAGGAGGAGGTATTATGAAGTTTTACTAAATTAATTGATAAAAACCATTGAACGATGCTCATTTACCATGAAAAAGAGTTTAGCATACATTAATACAAATGTATAATATGGTAGAAATTTTAAAACAACACTAAAGATTATAGGCTTCAGTATATAAAGTATTTACCAAAAACTCAATATTTTTGTAGGGGTTAGCCCATAGATTTTGAGAAAATTTCAAAAAATATGACAATATTGTTTTAGTGTCTAGTTGCATCATGCACTAACATATGATGATGTTCAAAGAGGTTTGGAGCCTTTGTCGTCTCCGTTTATCAAGAAAATAATAACTTTATAGTGGTTATTCCATCGATTTAGGAGGTATTATGAAGTTTTACTAAATTAATTAAAAAAACCATTGAACGATGCTCATTTACCATGAAAAAGAGTTTATCATACATTAATACAAATGTAGAATATGGTAGAATTTTAAAACAACACTAAAATATATAGGCTTCAGTATATAAAGTATTTACCAAAAACTCAATATTTTTGTAGGGGTTAGCCCATAGATTTTGAGAAAATTTCAAAAAATATGACAATATTGTTTTAGTGTCTAGTTGCATCATGCACTAACATATGATGATGTTCAAAGAGGTTTGGAGCCTTTGTCGTCTCCGTTTATCAAAAAGAAAATATACTTTATAGTGGTTATTCCATCGATTTAGGGAGAGTATTATGAAGTTTTATTAAATTTATTTGATAAAAAAACTATTGAAAATGCTCATTTACCATGAAAAAGAGTTTAGCATACATTAATACAAATGTATAATATGGTGAAAATTTTAAAACCACACTAAAGATTATAGGATTCAGTATATAAAGTATTTACCAAAAACTCAATATATTTGTAGGGGTTATAGCCCATAGATTTTGAGAAAATTTCAAAAAATATAACAATATGGTTTTAATGCCTAGTTGCATCCTGCACTAACATATGATGATGTTCAAAGAGGTTTGGAGCCTTTGTGCTCTCCGTTTATCAAGAAAATAATAATTTTATATTGGTTATTCCATCGATTTAGGAGGTATAATAAAGTTTTACTAAATTAATTGATAAAAACAATTGAACGATGCTCATTTACCATGAAAAAGAGTTTAACATACATTAATACAAATTTAGAATATGGTATAAATTTTAAAACAACACTAAAGATTATAGGCTTCAGTATATAAAGATTTTACCAAAAACTCAATATTTTTGTAGGGGTTATAGCCCATAGATTTTGAGAAAATTTCAAAAAATATGAAAATATGGTTTTAATGCCTAGTTGCATCCTGCACTAACATATGATGATGTTCAAAGTTGTTTGGAGCCTTTGTGCTTTCCGTTTATCAAGAAAATAATAATTTTATAGTGGTTATTCCATCGATTTAGGAGGTATTATGAAGTTTTACTAAATTAATTGATAAAAACCATTGAACGATGCTCATTTACCATGAAAAAAGAGTTTAAAATACATTAATACAAATGTAGAATATGGTATAAATTTTAAAACAACACTAAAGATTATAGGTTTCAGTATATAAAGTATTTACCAAAAACTCAATATTTTTGTAGGGGTTAGCCCACAGATTTTGAGAAAATTTCAAAAAATATGACAATATTGTTTTAATGTCTAGTTGCATCCTACACTAACATATAATGATGTTCAAAGAGGTTTGGAGCCTTTGTCGTGTCCGTTTATCAAGAAAATAATAACTTTATATGGTTATTCCATCGATTAGGAAGGTATTATGAAGTTTTACTAAATTAATTGATAAAAACCATTGAACGATGCTCATTTACCATGAAAAATAGTTTTGCATACATTAATACAAATTTAGAATATGGTATAAATTTTAAAACAACACTAAAGATTATAGGCTTCAGTATATAAAGTATTTACCAAAAACTCAATATTTTTGTAGGGGTTAGCCCATAGATTTTGAGAAAATTTCAAAAAATATGACAATATTGTTTTAATGCCTAGTTGCATCCCACACTAACATATGATGATGTTCAAAGAGGTTTGGAGCCTTTGTCGTGTCCGTTTATCAAGAAAATAATAACTTTATATTGGTTATTCCATCGATTTAGGAGGTATTATGAAGTTTTACTAAATTAATTGATAAAAACCATTGAACGATGCTCATTTACCATGAAAAAGAGTTTATCATACATTAATACAAATGTAGAATATGGTAGAAATTTTAAACAACACTAAAGATTATAGGCTTCAGTATATAAAGTATTTACCAAAAACTCAATATTTTTGTAGGGGTTAGCCCATAGATTTTGAGAAAATTTCAAAAAATATGAAAATATTGTTTTAGTGTCTAGTTGCATCATGCACTAACATATGATGATGTTCAAAGAGGTTTGGAGCCTTTGTCGTCTCCGTTTATCAAGAAAATAATAACTTTATAGTGGTTATTCCATCGATTTAGGGAGATATAATAAAGTTTTACTAAATTAATTGATAAAAACAATTGAACGATGCTCATTTACCATGAAAAAGAGTTTAACATACATTAATACAATCGTAGAATATGGTATAAATTTTAAAACAACACTAAAGATTATAGGCTTCAGTATATAAAGAATTTACCAAAAACTCAATATTTTTGTAGGGGTTAGCCCATAGATTTTGAGAAAATTTCAAAAAATATGACAATATTGTTTTAATGCCTAGTTGCATCCTGCACTAACATATGATGATGTTCAAAGAGGTTTGGAGCCTTTGTCGTGGCCGTTTATCAAGAAAATAATAACTTTATAGTGGTTATTCCATCGATTTAGGTAGTATTATGAAGTTTTATTAAATTATTTGATAACAACTATTGAAAGATGCTCATTTACCATGAGAAAGAGTTTAGCATACATTAATGCAAATGTAGAATATGTAGAAATTTTAAAACAACACTAAAGATTATAGTATTCAGTATATAAAGTATTTACCAAAAACTCAATATTAGCCTACAGATTTTGAAAAAATTTCAAAAAATATGACAATAATGTTTTAATGCCTAGTTGCATCCTGCACTAACATATGATGATGTTCAAAGAGGTTTGGAGCCTTGTCGTGTCCGTTTATCAAGAAAATAATAATTTTATAGTTGTTATTCCATCGATTTAGGAGGTATTATGAAGTTTTACTAAATTAATTGATAAAAACCATTGAACGATGCTAATTTACCTTGAAAAAAACAGTAGCATACATTAATACAAATGTAGAATATGGTAGAAATTTTAAAACAACACTAAAGATTATAGGCTTCAGTATATAAAGTTTTTACCAAAAACTCAATATTTTTGTAGGGGTTATAGCCCATAGATTTTGAGAAAATTTCAAAAAATATGACAATATGGTTTTAATGCCTAGTTGCATCCTGCACTAACATATGATGATGTTCAAAGAGGTTTGGAGCCTTTGTGCTCTCCGTTTATCAAGAAAATAATAATTTTATATTGGTTATTCCATCGATTTAGGAGGTATAATAAAGTTTTACTAAATTAATTGATAAAAACAATTGAACGATGCTCATTTACCATGAAAAAGAGTTTAACATACATTAATACAAATTTAGAATATGGTATAAATTTTAAAACAACACTAAAGATTATAGGCTTCAGTATATAAAGATTTTACCAAAAACTCAATATTTTTGTAGGGGTTATAGCCCATAGATTTTGAGAAAATTTCAAAAAATATGAAAATATGGTTTTAATGCCTAGTTGCATCCTGCACTAACATATGATGATGTTCAAAGTTGTTTGGAGCCTTTGTGCTTCCGTTTATCAAGAAAATAATAATTTTATAGTGGTTATTCCATCGATTTAGGAGGTATTATGAAGTTTTACTAAATTAATTGATAAAAACCGTTGAACGATGCTCATTTACCATGAAAAAGAGTTTAAAATACATTAATACAAATGTAGAATATGGTATAAATTTTAAAACAACACTAAAGATTATAGGTTTCAGTATATAAAGTATTTACCAAAAACTCAATATTTTTGTAGGGGTTAGCCCACAGATTTTGAGAAAATTTCAAAAAATATGACAATATTGTTTTAATGTCTAGTTGCATCCTACACTAACATATAATGATGTTCAAAGAGGTTTGGAGCCTTTGTCGTGTCCGTTTATCAAGAAAATAATAACTTTATATTGGTTATTCCATCGATTTAGGAGGTATTATGAAGTTTTACTAAATTAATTGATAAAAACCATTGAACGATGCTCATTTACCATGAAAAATAGTTTTGCATACATTAATACAAATTTAGAATATGGTATAAATTTTAAAACAACACTAAAGATTATAGGCTTCAGTATATAAAGTATTTACCAAAAACTCAATATTTTTGTAGGGGTTAGCCCATAGATTTTGAGAAAATTTCAAAAAATATGACAATATTGTTTTAATGCCTAGTTGCATCCCACACTAACATATGATGATGTTCAAAGAGGTTTGGAGCCTTTGTCGTGTCCGTTTATCAAGAAAATAATAACTTTATATTGGTTATTCCATCGATTTAGGAGGTATTATGAAGTTTTACTAAATTAATTGATAAAAACCATTGAACGATGCTCATTTACCATGAAAAAGAGTTTATCATACATTAATACAAATGTAGAATATGGTAGAATTTTAAAAAAAACACTAAAGATTATAGGCTTCAGTATATAAAGTATTTACAAAAACTCAATATTTTTGTAGGGGTTAGCCCATAGATTTTGAGAAAATTTCAAAAAATATGAAAATATTGTTTTAGTGTCTAGTTGCATCATGCACTAACATATGATGATGTTCAAAGAGGTTTGGAGCCTTTGTCGTCTCCGTTTATCAAGAAAATAATAACTTTATAGTGGTTATTCCATCGATTTAGGGAGATATTATATAAAGTTTTACTAAATTAATTGATAAAAACAATTGAACGATGCTCATTTACCATGAAAAAGAGTTTAACATACATTAATACAATCGTAGAGAATATGGTATAAATTTTTAAAACAACACTAAAGATTATAGGCTTCAGTATATAAAGAATTTACCAAAAACTCAATATTTTGTAGGGGTTAGCCCATAGATTTTGAGAAAATTTCAAAAAATATGACAATATTGCTTTAATGCCTAGTTACATCCTGCACTAACATATGATGATGTTCAAAGAGGTTTGGAGCCTTTGTGCTCTCCGTTTATCAAGAAAATAATAACTTTATAGTGGTTATTCCATCGATTTAGGGAGATATAATAAAGTTTTACTAAATTAATTGATAAAAACCATTGAACGATGCTCATTTACCATGAAAAATAGTTTTGCATACATTAATACAAATTAGAATATGGTATAAATTTTAAAACAACACTAAAGATTATAGCTTCAGCTTCAGTATATAAAGTATTTACCAAAAACTCAATATTTTTGTAGGGGTTAGCCCATAGATTTTGAGAAAATTTCAAAAAATATGACAAAATTGTTTTAATGCCTAGTTGCATCCCACACTAACATATGATGATGTTCAAAGAGGTTTGGAGCCTTTGTCGTGGCCGTTTATCAAGAAAATAATAACTTTATAGTGGTTATTCCATCGATTTAGGGAGTATTAGTATTATGAAGTTTTATTAAATTATTTGATAACAACTATTGAAAGATGCTCATTTACCATGAGAAAGAGTTTAGCATACATTAATGCAAATGTAGAATATGTAGAAATTTTTAAAACAACACTAAAGATTATAGTATTCAGTATAAAAGTATTTACCAAAAACTCAATATTAGCCTACAGATTTTGAAAAAATTTCAAAAAAATATGACAATATGTTTTAATGCCTAGTTGCATCCTGCACTAACATATGATGATGTTCAAAGAGGTTTGGAGCCTTTGTCGTGTCGTTTATCAAGAAAATAATAATTTTATAGTTGTTATTCCATCGATTTAGGAGGTATTATGAAGTTTTAGTTTTACTAAATAATTGAATGATAAAAACCATTGAACGATGCTAATTTACCTTGAAAAACAGTTTAGCATACATTAATACAAATGTAGAATATGGTAGAAATTTTAAAACAACACTAAAGATTAAAGGCTTCAGTATATAAAGTATTTACCAAAAACTCAATATTTTTGTAGGGGTTAGCCCATAAATTTTGAGAAAATTTCAAAAAATATGACAATATTGTTTTAATGCCTATTTGCATCCTGCACTAACATATGATGATGTTCAAAGTGGTTTGGAGCGTTTGTGCTCTCCGTTTATCAAGAAAATAATAATTTTATAGTGGTTATTCCATCGATTTAGGAGGTATTATGAAGTTTTACTAAATTAATTGATAAAAACCATTGAACGATGCTCATTTACCATGACAAAGAGTTTATCATACATTAATACAAATGTAGAATATGGTAGAAATTTTAAAACAACACTAAAGATTATAGGCTTCAGTATATAAAGTATTTACCAAAAACTCAATATTTTTGTAGGGGTTAGCCCATAGATTTTGAGAAAATTTCAAAAAATATGACAATATTGTTTTAGTGTCTAGTTGCATCATGCACTAACATATGATGATGTTCAAAGAGGTTTGGAGCCTTTGTCGTCTCCGGTTATCAAGAAAATAATAACTTTATAGTGGTTATTCCATCGATTTTAAGAGTATTATGAAGTTTTATTAAATTATTTGATAAAAACTATTGAAAGATGCTCATTTACCATGAAAAAGAGTTTAGCATACATTAATACAAATGTGTAGAATATGGTAGAAATTTTAAAACAACACTAAAGATTATAGGATTCAGTATATAAAGTATTTACCAAAAACTCAATATATTTGTAGGGGTTATAGCCCATAGATTTTGAGAAAATTTCAAAAAATATGACAATGTTGTTTTAATGCCTAGTTGCATCCTGCACTAACATATGATGATGTTCAAAGAGGTTTGGAGCCTTTGTGCTCTCCGTTTATCAAGAAAATAATAACTTTATAGTGGTTATTCCATCGATTTAGGGAATATTATGAAGTTTATTAAATTATTTGATAAAAACTATTGAAAGATGCTGATTTACCATGAAAAAGAGTTTAGCATACATTAATACAAATGTAGAATATGGTGGAAATTTTAAAAAACACTAAAGATTATAGGATTCAGTATATAAAGTATTTACCACAACTTAATATATTTGTAGGGGTTATAGCCCATAGATTTTGAGAAAATTTTAAAAAATATGACAATATTGTTTTAATGCCTAGTTGCATCCTGCACTAACATATGATGATGTTCAAAGAGGTTTGGAGCCTTTGTGCTCTCCGTTTATCAAGAAAATAATAATTTTATATTGGTTATTCCATCGATTTAGGAGGTATAATAAAGTTTTACTAAATTAATTAATTGATATATGTTGAAAATTAATCAACCTTGAGACCACTAAAATCATTTTGCAAAAGGAGTTTAAAGAGATAACAGTAATAAATTTATGTAATATTTTACTAAAAAAAAGTTATGTATAAAAAACAAAATAGTAAAAGGTTTGAGGTAGGAAAACATTTTACTGGGGTCAATTTGATAACTTGTATATTTGAAATGGGTCAACAAACCAATTATATCATATTTTCTATAGAAAATACAAGTAATTTTTTTTTAACAGGAATCCACATGGGGCACTTGACCACCGTGGTATAACGGTAGTTCCGCCACTGGGTTGACTCGGACAGGAATGAGCCACATATGGCCAGGTTCCTAGTTCGAAGATTGTGTTATTCCCAAAGGTTCATTTGGATCATAACATCTCTCCTTTCTTCATCTACCAAATGTCGGCTAGCAAATACCTATTAAATTTTGACTCTCATAATTTTATAATGTGAATATTACTACTCTCTCTCTGTTTCAAAATAGTTGATGTTTTGGATGAATACACAAGAATTAAGACATATATATTTTCTAAATAGTGAGACTAAAAATATTAAATAAATATAATCCAGCCAATCCAATCATCAAAAATATTATAAAACATTATTGATCACACAGTTTTCAATGAACTTTTAACTAATTAAAAAATATCAAACATCATGTATTTTGAAACATCAATAACTCTTCAAAACATCATCTATTTGAAACGGAGGGGGAGGAGTATTAAGTATTAACTATAATATTGGGCTAGGTTCATTGTCTTCTTTGTTGCATAACATTTTGATTGTATAATATTTGAAAATTATGCAAGTACTTTTTGTAATTTTAGCAACTCTACAAGTACTTAGGTATTTGGATGACACGTGCGCTACTATTCCAAAACAAATATGGTTGTGTGAATCACATCTTCACTTTGTTCCTTGTTATTATCAACATTCATTTATTCACAAAAAATATGAATCACACAAAAGGATTATTCAGAAAAAAGTTGAGCCAGATGATGAATGAACATTGTTATTCCTAGGTTTTAGAATACTAGTCAATATGTCTTCGAGATTCAACTGTAGGTCATGATATATTAAGAACCTTGAAAAGCTTCTTTAAAACCATACAAATATATAATAGATCAACTTTTTAAACAAATTAAACAACTATGAACTATATTTTGAAAGAAAATAACTAGACAAACCACATACTAGAAAGAAAAGCAGGTGTTAACCTTTTCGATCAGTCAAATTATAACTAAACGAACTAAATTCGACTCTACTTGGTTTTCGTTATTCAAATTAACTCTCAATGAATGGAGGGAACGAAATCATAACTACTTTTAATTTGAATTTTATGCAGAGAATGGGCTTCTTCACCTACTACACTCAATTACTCAATGAGCCCTCGGGTTCGTTTGGTCAGCAAGATCAATGGACAATGACTTTGGAATAGATCTAGAGCGTTGGTGAACAGCTTAATGCTTTGATTGCCGTTCGATTGGTCGTTTGATGACCAAACCTATTCGACTTCCGTAAGTGATGTAAGCAAAGTCACGGTTTAATTGCTTGCAAATAAACTTCGTGAATTATAGCAATTAAACTTCTTGATATATAATTCACGCAAAATAATGTTTTCAAATTTTCGTAAATAATTCTAACTCTAACTGGCGACTCTGATATAGTTGAAATTGCGTTGGCATTATTCACCAAATATAGCAACTGTCGACCCAATCACTAGTGGTGTAAGAAAGTTGCAGTTTCCTGAAATATATATACTTTCATAAAATTAAACTAGAAACAAACTTGGCCATACTAGTTTAGAGAGAGAGAGAGAGAAAAAAGAGAAACTGAGAGATTTCCGGCCGACGGCGAGGCTCTCTGAGCCACCGTCGGTCCGGTTGTGGAGTTCTTTCTTTCTTTTCTAGTTTCTGGGTTTGTTCGGGGTCTCTTGATCTACCTAGGTTTCGGCGTCGCACCTCTCTATGGTGGTCGTCCGACTTGTTTCTGGGAAGGGGTGGCTTTTTCAGCACTTTCTTCGCCGGCTTTGGGTACCGGGAGGCGGTGGGCTCTTCAGCATCGCCATCGTCGCTTCAGCTTCCGGGAGGCGGTGGCTTCCGCAGCATCGCTGGCGCCGGCGTTTGGGTTTTTTTTTTAGGGTTTTTATTTCTCCTCATTTAGATCTACGAGTTTGAGCTTACTGGTTTTCGCTTCTCGATCTGAATCTGTTGCCGCTTATATGTCGGAGATGATGAATCGATTGTAGGCTTTAATATCTGTTGGTAATTCGTAGATCCGTCCGTTTTTTTTTGGTTTGAAGTGATGAGATGATGATGGATTCGAGTATCTCGATCTGGTCTGGTTTGAATGGTTGAGGCCTGGTTTCGACTCTGCTGTCGACGGTGGCCGTCGAGTCGTCGTGACGCGGTCGCTGGTACCGGAGGAAGAAAGGAGGCGTGCGGCCTCGCGTGAAGAGAGGCGCCTAGCCTGTTAGGGTTTGGGTTGGTTGGTGTGTGGGCCTCTGGCCCAATTTGTTTCTCTTGTTGGTATGCCTATGTTTTGGGCTTCGGATTGTTGTAAGACTTGGGCCTTGCCCATTCTGGATTTAATCCTTTTAATAAACTTTAGTTGGAAAAAAAAAAAAAACAAACTTGGCCATACAGAAACTTTCTACAATCTAGTACAGTATTTTTATTATAAAACACTAAAATCTAATCAGCGTCCTTTTCTTATACTTTAATGTACGAATAAACAACAAACAAAATAAGTCAAGATCCGTAGACTTAATTATTTAAAGTACGATCCAATATGTAGCTTAGTGATACTGATTGGAGATAAGCTTTTCTATAAATATTTAACCTGAGTTTTAGCTTTATAATACTAAAATTCTTTAACTAACAAATATTCTGTTTTTTACTTAAATTTTTAAAAGATATTTTTTTAATATTTTACTAAATGTTAAAAAGACAAGAGACGAAATAAATAAATAACTAATGTAAAGAGAAGTCATGACTAATGCTATGCTATGTTTGGCGCGTATGTTAACCACCACCGGCAAAACACCCACGAAAGATGCGAGCACGCATAAAGAAAGATCAAAAAGGTCAAAAAAACTTTTATAATTATATTAAAAATTGAAGCCGAAAAATTATATTAAAAAGAAAATTAATTTACTTTCGTAGTTCTGTTTCTTCTTGTAGCTTTGAAGCTTAGAGAGATCAAGCGAGTGAGAGTAGTGTAGAAGCAAACCCCCACGATCTGCCCAGTCTTCTTCGATCGGAGCTTTCAGACATTCCGACAAAAGCCAAAAAGGTTCTTCTTTTTTGTTTCTGGGAGAGTTTTGTTCTCCCTCTGTTAAGAAAATGGACCGGTACGGTCGCGCCGGTGAAGAAGGGTCGCGATCGGATCCGTCGATTCAGTGGACTCTCATGGAGTCGAAAGTAATGGTCTTTCGAGCATTGAGTCATTGGTGATTATCAAAGGGTTCTGTTAAAAATGGCGTGTTTTTTTTTGGGTAGCTTCGATGGGGCGGGGTTAGCGTTAGGAGGAGGAGGAGAATCGTACCCGGAGCGATCCGATGAGCCTGATTGTATTTATTACTTGCGAACCGGTGTTTGCGGGTACGGGTCAAGGTGTCGGTTTAATCACCCGCGCAATCGTGGAGCGGTAATAAAGTTTCCTAATTTTGATTCTTAGGTTTCAGATCAGTGAGCTATTGAATTGGTGTTTAGGTTATTGGAGGAGGAGATGGAGGTTTACCGGAGAGGATGGGACATCCGGTTTGTCAGGTTTTGTAATTAATCAATCTCTGTTTCAGTTTGTTCTGTCTTTGTTTTTAATAGAAAGGTGTGAGCTTTAGATTTTTTTTTTTTTTGTCTTTTGTTGTTGCTCAGCATTTTATGAGAACGGGGACATGTCAGTTCGGTGCTTCTTGCAAGTATCATCATCCTAGGCAAGGAGGTGGTTCGGTTGCGCCTGTCTCGTTAAGTTATTTGGGATATCCATTACGCCAGGTTTGTGTTCTTTCATCTCTCCATCCACATATTGTATTGTATCTTCTCTTACAAGCTATTTGTAATTGATTACAGGGAGAGAAAGAGTGCTCTTATTACATGAGAACCGGTCAGTGTAAATTTGGTTTGACCTGTAGATTCAACCATCCCGTCCCACTACAACCTCAACAGCAGCAGCCGCAACCGCAGCTACAGACTATATATCCAACACTTCAGTCTCAACCAATGCCTTCGTCTCAACAGTATGGTTTAGTTTTGTCAAGACCTTCTCTTCTACCTGCTTCTTATCTTCCAAGTCCTTACGGTGGGTCCTCCAATGGTTATGCCTCCTGGAATGGTTACATATCCTAGTTGGAACCCTTACCAGGTATTCTAGCTTTTTAAGATTATTTCATTTATTACCTTTATGTTTGGCTAAATAAATCAATTTATTTGGTATTAGGCTTCTTTAACAGCAATGCCTTCACCTGGAACACAACCATCGAGTTCTGTTTATGGTATCGCGCCTTTATCTCCTTCAGGGCCTGCTTATACAGGAACGTACCAATCTGGTGGACCTTCTTGACTACATCAACAGAACAATCTTTTCCTCAGCGTCCTGATCAACCTGAGTGTCAATACTTCATGAGAACCGGTGACTGTAAGTTCGGATCTTCGTGTAGATACCATCATCCTCCTCTAGATGCAGTTCTTCAACCTAAAACTGGTGTTCTCCTCAACTCCATTGGCCTTCCACTACGCCCCGTAAGTCTTTTACAAAAATATGATCATCTTTTTTGGTAGACAACATTCTCAATACATGTTTTGACACAGGGCGTAGCGCAGTGCACTCACTTTGCGCAACATGGAATCTGCAAGTTTGGACCGGCGTGTAAGTTTAATCACTCTATGAGTTCTTCACTTAGCTACAGCCCATCTGCTTCATCTCTAACCAATATGCCTGTGGCTCCATACCCAATTGGATCATCAGCTCCGATAAGTTCGAGCAATGAACCCACCACAGAGGCTGTGACTGCTGTAGTTCTTCTCCCATGGTTAGTGGCTTGAGCCAACAAGAGGCAGCTGGAACCAGTTGCGACTCCGCTATAGAAGCTAAGGCTTCTTCAAGTTAAAATAGAACAAGAGAGGAAAACATCCTCTGATTCTTCATGAACTAAAACAACATTAAGAAAAGAGAAAAGAAGATTATTTTTTGGGGTCTGAGATTTGATAGAAGCAGAGAGACCAAACCAAAGCTTCTGTCATTTACCATTTGTCCATATATTAATAGATTCTCTCTCTCATACGGCCATATCTCTTGTTTTTTTCTGTCCTTGTAAACAACGGTTACTGCTAATAAATGGCCTTATTCACGTGACTTCGATTCCTGAAGCATATAATGTCCTTGTAAGTTTATCTTATTTAAATCTGGTTTGGTGAATGTTGTCTTGGTTTAACTTGGATTTTGATGAAATGAATTATATATTAACTTATATAATTTATTTCATCAAAATCCAAGTTAAACCAAACAAAATTCACAAACCAGATTTAAATTTACCTACAATGTATAAGATAAACTTAGATTTTTATACAACAACAAAAAGCTTAACTGAGCTCAGATAATCATCTCAGATGCTTCCGCTTCTTCAACGATGAAGGACTCTCACTTTGTTGCCTTCCTAAAGGTCGCTTTGATGGTGTTGCACTCTTCAAAGATTTAAACATAAAGTAATAAGCATCCAGAGGAATCTAAACAAAAGACAACAACTATATATATGTTACATTGTTTTACCTTTGCGAGCTTCTTCTCTTTACGGGCTTGCTCTCTCTCTCATCAAACTCTTGGTTCTCCTTTTCAATCAGTCGAATCAGAGTGTCGCATCTTCTAGCGAGTTCCTGACTCGTGCGAGATTTCACAAACCAGTCAAACCTGAACAGAGGTGAAGTTCTGAATGCTGCCTTTAGCTCGTCCCAGTTCCCATACCCAAGTTTGTTGACCATGCAGATCTGTTCAAACCCAACAATTAAACTTTCATAATAGTAATAGTGAAACAAAACAGTGAGAGGGAATGAAGAAAAGACACAGACCATGAAACGATCGCACTCCTCATTGTACAGCTTCCCTTTGTTCTGACCGTATTGAATCTTGAGTTCCAGCCAAGGGTTTCTGTAGCGGTCCAGTTTCTTCCCTATGGCTTTCATGATTTCATCTTTCTGGAGATTCTTGCCTCTCCCCTCTCAATGTTCTTAAGGATCCTGTCGTAGTCTGCAGGTTCAGAAAGGAAATGTGAGCATAAGCTCCTTCTTGAGGTAGCATCTAAAGGTGTTGTGTTACATACCGTTCAGCTCCTTGTACCGCTCTTTGAATACTTGAGCATATCTTTCAACTTCTTCCTCTGTTTTACCTTCCATCTCGGAGGCAGGCAATGCTTTTGATATCGTTGCGGCCATACTTCTCACACGCCCTGAGAAAACTATTGAAGTCTCTTCTGCTCCATGTTGAGAAACCCTGGAGATTAAAAATCAAATATATAAAGCCCAGAATCAAAACGTCAAGACAACTTTAACATGAAAAGTTTTCACTTTACCTCCTCCAATAAACTCTCCTTTTCTTCTACTTCTTCAGCAGTCAAGGGATCTCCACCTTCAAACAGAAATGTCTCAATCAGTAATGGGTTCGCTGGAAATAAATGTTAGCAAAGTGGGCACAAACTGAGAAACGGAGCTTGACCTTCTGGTTCTTCTCAATCAACTGTGTCTTTCAGCTGATTTTTCTGATGTGTTTGCTGAAACCAAACGCAAAGAAGAAAGATGATTTTACTAGTTGAAAACTCGCTCCGAAGCACAACAAACCAGTGAGAAGTATTTCATTTAAAGGGCCCTACCATGAGATAGCGTACTTCCTTTTCATACAACTCGGTCAATCTCTGAGTGTTAAAGAACTGGAAATCGTGCCTGTGTGATGGACAAGCAATTAGATTTCTAGGGTAAAAATAACATCTAGACAGGGGAAAGGCAGTTCACAGATGCAGAGTAGTGTTTATTGAGGTACTTACAACTGGGGCATGCGCGGAATTCTAGGCTCTTTAGGTTTAGCTGGAGCACCTTGTCGCAATGTTTGCTTAAAGTATTCAGATTCAGAGTAGCTGAAGATACAGTAGATAAACTTTTCGGTTAGATAAAGTATATGAAGACAGATATAAAATAGGACTGGACATTGTATAGGCAAAAAAAAAGAACATTTACTTGCGCTTTCTCTCCCGCTTTGGTGGATCATTCCAGTTGTCGCTCACAATCTTTTTAAAATCAAGCTTGTTCTCATCCTACAAAACATATTTGTAAGAAACAGTAAATGTAATTTTCGGTAATGCAGTCATAAGTCAGAACAAGTCATAACAAGGGTATCATATGAAAGCATAAACTCTGAAAATATATATATAGAGGGTTACCTTTTCGTCATCATCAAAATCATAGAAGTCAGCACCTGTGACAAATAAGACGATTGATTATCCAAATATTACACTAGTACACACAACATAATGGGAAAAAGATCTATAACACCCTTACTGTCATCCATTTTAAACTGTATAGCATCTTCTGTAAATTTCTTCATCTTGGCATCAAGTTCAGCTGTAGCCTCCTCTCCTTTCGCAATGATTCTATCGATATCCTCGTCTGTGATTGTGCTATCTTTAGAGCTGAACACCATCTCAGCACCATATCTTACCATTTGAAGCAACTCATCCTTATTGACAGCTGCATATAGTAATTAAAAAATTAATAATGTTAGAGATGAATCACTGCATTTTGCAAAATCGTTATAGCAAAGTTACTTTTTTCTGCTCTGCAGTCGTCCTTGTTGAATAACCAGAGCATCAAGCGCCAACTTCTTGTACGCTCTCTCAATTACTTTCTCCTCAATAGCAGACTGAAAACAACTATTACGTAATTAATCCAAACAGTCATAGTTTGTTCTTACTTGACACACAAGAAGAGAATATCAACCTCAGTGCAGAATCGAAAACACTTGAACTTCTTTCTTTTGACCGATCCTATGGGCACGATCCTGGGCTTGCAAGTCGACTTGCGGGTTCCTACCAAAATCCACCAGACTCGTCAAAACTGAAAAGACACTCAAAAACTACAATGGACAAGATAAGACTTACCAGTCACTATCATAAAGAATCACAACATCTGCAGTAGCAAGATTGATACCAAGCCCTCCTGCTCTAGTAGATAACAAGAAAACAAATTTCTCGCTTCCTGGCTTGTTGTAGGCTTCTATGGAGGCGTCTCGTTCATCACCACCAGTATTTCCATCAATTCGGCAATATAGATAACCACGATACATTAAATAATCCTCAAGAATATCCAAAAGCCTTGTCATCTGACATAATGTTAACAAAAAGAACAACGCTCAGACTTCAAATAAAGAAAGGAAACAGAGAAGATGAACCGTAAGAAGCAGTTATCTCCAGTTGTTCTGTACTTTACCTGAGAAAATATTAGAACCCTCGAATCACGTTCCTTCAACTTAGGAAGCAATTTATCCAAGAGAACCATCTTACCTGACAACAAGAACATAAAGATGGTTCAAAAAAACATGTACACCTACATTCTGAAGGATGTAGTTTGAATGCTAGTCTTACCAGCATTTGTTATGAGGTGATCTCCTGTGGTATATGGGGGACCAGGCTCTGCACCCTGGAAGAGATAAGGGTGATTACAGCATTTACGCAGTTGCATTGCAATGTTTAGCAGACGTTTGCGTTCTCCACCAGCATTAACTGCTTCAAGATCTTTCTGCAGTAAAGCCTTGTAGTATTGTTTTTGCATCTGAGACATGCCAACTTTAAGTATCGTCTCCTTCTTTGGTGGCAAACCTTTCTCAACATCTGACTTTAGTCTTCGTAGAAGAAATGGTCGAAGGACCTATAAAAATGCAGGAAAGTGATTAGCCTAACAATTAAGACGTGATAAACTCGATAGAAGCAATGAGTACATACATACCTTGTGGAGTTGTTGAACAACTTCCTGCTGGTCATTCTCGCCAGATATTTGAAACCATTCATCAAAAGTCTCTGCTGAACTAAAGATCTCAGGCAGAAGAAAATTGAGAAGGGCCCACAGTTCATGGAGATTATTCTGCATATACAAAGAAAACATAAGGTACAAAGAAACCCACACCAGAAAGGTTGTCTAATACAATCAGAACCAACTTAATAAAAAAACTTCAGAGTCCAAATAGTCACGAATAAGATAGAGAAAACACCTGAAGGGGGGTTCCCGTGATAAGAAGACGATAATTGGTGCTAAAAATTCTCATAGTCTTCGAGAGGAGTGAATTTTCGTTCTTGATTCGATGCGCTTCATCGATGATATATAACGCCAGCTAAAGCGACGCAGTGCTGTCTTTCTTTGATGGCCATCTCAAAGCTTGTGACGCAAATATCAAATTTCCCAGCAACTAGCAGGTCATCACGAATATGTCTCTGCATTATTTCGCAGACATCTCATAGTTAAGAGGTTAAACATTTACATAAACTCTGAGATGGCATACAGATCGTGACTTACCCTTTCCTCAGGATTACCGAGGAATTTCACAGCTCGCAAGACAGGACAAAACCGGCGAATTTCGTTCATCCAATACCAAGTGTTGACTTTGGAGCAACTACCATATGTGGACCATTGATTCCTCTGTATTCATGAAGGTAGGCCAGCAAAGAAATTGTTTGAAGTGTCTTCCCCAGACCCTACACCACATGATAAAAAATGGTTCAATTATTAAAAATTGAGAACTTGTTTTGCTTGTACTTCTGGGGGGAGCCACTGTTTACCATCTCATCAGCAAGAATTCCATTTATCCCATTCTCATACAGACGGATGAGCCAGTTCAAACCAGCTAACTGGTAATCTCTTAACTTCCCTTGAATACCTGTACGTTGAGAAGAAAACGATGAATCCTGAGCTTTTTCCATAAAAGCTTGCGCTATACTACCTAGTAAGTGCGAGGTCACAACAATAGCTATATGTTACGGAATGGACACTTCTTGCTCTCAAACAAATGATCAATATACAATACGTGTAGACTAAAGAGCAAAACACAGGTACTTACAAGAAGGCTGTGTGAGCAACCTCGTGTTACCAGATGCAGCCAAGCCATCCTTTCTCCTTCAAATACTCCTCATCTTCCTCCTCTTCGGTTACTTGGAAGCATGACGACCCCTGAAGGTTAAAAAAGTTAAAAACTCAAGTTCCTATTTTGATGTCACAAAAAAATGAAGAAACCAGTATCTAAGCAACCAATTGCATCCAACACACCTTCCTTTCGCCTTCTTCTGAGAAGAAGATGAATCACCTTTAGCAAAATGCGAAAACAACTCAGTCTGCTGCAGAAGATACTTCAGCCTCCCTTTCCCCTTATTGTTCTAAATCCACCAAAACAAATCAGATTCCTCTATTCCCTTTTTAAAAACTAAGTAGTAGTAAACAAAGCACGCACCATATCAGCATCTATGGAAGCATTCTGAGAATCCAACATCTCCTGAATCTTCTGCTTCTTCAGCTTCTGCATATCCCTAAGCCTAGCTTTCTCACGTTTACTTATCTCAACCTTCTCATCATCCTCTTCATCCTAATACCAACACAGTGAAGCTAATCAGATTCAGCTCCCGTGCAATTCAATTAGCTCACCAATCGAAAACGCTTACCTCGTAATCATCCTCGATAGGAGCAACCTCCTCGTCAGAGACTGGCGCAGCTTCTTCATCGGAATCGGAAGATCGAGTTACGGCCTCAATCTCCTCCTCGTCTTCTTCTCCTATGTTGGTATTAACATTCTCTTCCTCCTCCTCTTCGGAGAGAGAGAGCATCGTCGCGATTCGAGAATTTCGCCATGGGAATCGAAAACCTTGAGATCGAGAGAGAGTTTACTTCTTCGGGTAAAGTGAAAGTGCAGAGCCCAGGGTTGATTTATGACCGTTGGTTTATGGTAAGAAAATCTAACGGCTAAGATTGTAACCTAATCGCTTCGTTTTGATAAGATTTTACCCGCCACGTTGAGTGAAGAGAGTTATATGGAAGTTACCGGTTTGGGTTTGGTGATAAATAGGGCTTTATTGGACCCATTAAAAAGCCGAAACTGTTACCAATTTTTGAAGATTATTGACATTACTATGTTACCGCTTTTATAAGGACTTTACAAATCTCGACAATTGGAAAATTGTTTTTATTTAAAACAAAAGGATATTTATAATGTTTTGACCCTTAAAAGTTATAACACCTAGATTTAAACTAAATACTGAGTCCAAGATAATTTTTAACGACCTTTAAAAATAAATATATAAATTAATCAAAAAATCTTTGTCATCAAAAATAAATAGGTATTTAAAACTTATTTAACCTAAAAATCATAACCATACATAGAAAAGTAAAATCCAAAATAATATTTAACGACAGTAAAAAATATAAGCATATCATCAGTTTCGGGCAAGTAGAACAACTTCATCATCAATTAATATTCCACTTTCTCACTTGCATTCATAAAAGAAAGCATGATCAATGAATTAATTATTGAGAATTATCATGTGTGCCCATAAGATAGACTAGACAGAACAATACACTATAGGTTTAGTTGTTTCAGTGTGAATCTAACATTAATTTGTAGGCTTTGGAAATTGGGGATATGTATAACATTATATGGTTCTTCTATATAATGTATGATTTAGGTTGTCAAAATACAATTCAACTATCATATTCAATTATACATAGATTTATAAACAATACAAATAACCAACAATAAACTCCACTAACCCATAATTCCATTTTTTTTCTCTCTTTTTAAGTCTAAAATAGACTAAAAATAAATAAATTTACAAAAAAAAGATAATTTTAGTATATTGTCAATTATCGGATTCAGATACGATGATTTTCAAAACCATTGTCTCATGATATTCTATGCGTTATATTTAATTATTGTAGTCATATCCAATTCTACTACCCATTATCTTGTTACATAACATTTTTTTCTTTTCTAGATACTAGTTTGATTACCAGTTTGAAAATCTATTCCTAAAAAATCTAGAAACAAAGAATAAAGCATTGGATCAGTTATGATAATCCTCTTATAAATCAATTCTTTGAACTGTTACCATTAATGATCTCTCACATTATATCCCAAATTGTGACACTGAGGACAATAATAAAATTGATTTTATTATGTTAGATCAAACTTTGTTGTTGTCATTTGACTTGACTTGTTTCTATATATCTTGCTATCAAGATAAGGTTGGTGCTTTGTTAGGAAAAAGTTGTTCTGATATGTCTAGGTGTTACTTGAATCAATTTTTTCATCAATGTTAAGACATTGTTTTGTAATCAATATACTTGGGAAAATTCATTATGCTACTAGACTTTTTGTTTTCT
>NW_026016155.1:0-27652 GCF_020379485.1 Brassica napus | reverse complement strand
ACCTGATTAGAAAGTGGGAAACTTCTTCATCTTAATCCTTATGAGATATATTCAACTTCCTGGTGTTTCTCCACCACTTTATGTATCCAAATCAAGCTTTTACTAATGATTCATCCTGGTTTGATTGGAACGCCGAAGAAACGCGTCCTATTCCCAAACTGGGGAAACTGGAATCACCTGATTAGAAGTGGGGGATAACTTCTTCATCCCACTCCTATGAGATTTATTCAACTTCCTGGTGATTCTCCACCACTTTATGTATCCAAACAAGCTTCTTACAGAGTGATTCATCCTGGTGTTATTGGAACGACGAAGAAGGTCCTATCCCAAACTGGGAAACTGGAATCACCTGCTGATTAGAAAGTGGGATAACTTCTTTTCCCAACTCTTATTGAGATTTATTCAACTTCCTGGTGATTCTCCACCACTTTATGTATCCAAATCAAGCTTCTTACGAGTGATTTCCTGATGTAATTGGAACGACGAAGAAGCTGTCCTATTCCCAAACTGGGAAACTGGAATCACCTGATTAGAAGTGGGATAAACTTCTTCATCCCAACTCCTATGAGATTATTCAACTTCCTGGTGATTCTCCAAAACTTTATGTATCCAAATCAAGCTTCTTACAGAGTGATTCATCCTGGTTTGATTGGAACGCCGAAGAAGCTGTCCTATTCCCAAACTGGGAAACTGGAATCACCTGATTAGAAAGTGGGATAACTTCTTCATCCCAACTCCTATGAGATTTATTCAACTTCCTGGTGATTCTCCACCACTTTATGTATCCAAATCAAGCTTCTTACAAAGTGATTCATCCTGGTTTGTTTGGAACGACGAAGAAGCTGTCCTATTCCCAAACTGGGAAACTGGAATCACCTGATTAGAAAGTGGGATAACTTCTTAATCCCAACTCTTATGAGATTTATTCCACTTCCTGGTGATTCTCCAACACTTTATGTATCCAAATCAAGCTTCTTACAGAGTATTCATCCTGGTTTATTGGAACGCCGAAGAAGCTGTCCTATTCCCAAACTGGGAAACTGGAATGAATCACCTGATTAGAAAGTGGGATAACTTCTTCATCCCAACTTTATGAGATTATTCAACTTCCTGGTGATTTCTCCAACATTTATGTATCCAAATCAAGCTTCTTACAGAGTGATTTATCCGGTTTGATTGGAACGACGAAGAAGCTGTCCTATTCCCAAACTGGGAAACTGGAATCACCTGATTAGAAAGTGGGATAACTTCTTCACCAACTCCTATGAGATTTATTCAACTTCCTGGTGATTCTCCAACACTTATGTATCCAAATCAAGCTTCTTGCAAAGTGATTCATCCTGGTTTGATTGGAACGACGAGAGAAGCTGTCCTATTCCCAAACTGGGAAACTGGAATCACCTGATTAGAAAGTGGGATAACTTCTTCATCCCAACTCCTATGAGATTAATCCACTTCCTGGTGATTTCTCCACCACTTTATGTATCCAAATCAAGCTTCTTACAAAGTGATTCATCCTGGTTATTGGAACGACGAAGAAGCTGTCCTATTCCCAAACTGGAAACTGGAATCACCTGATTAGAAAGTGGGATAACTTCTTCATCCAACTCCTATGAGATTATTCAACTTCCTGGTGATTCTCCAACACTTTATGTATCCAAATCAAGCTTCTTACAAAGTGATTCATCCTGGTTTGATTGGAACGACGAAGAAGCTGTCCTATTCCCAAACTGGGAAACTGGAATCACCTGATTAGAAAGTGGGATAACTTCTTCATCCCAACTCCTATGAGATTTATTCAACTTCCTGGTGTTCTCCACCACTTTATGTATCCAAATCAAGCTTTTACAAAGTGATTCATCCTTGTTGATTGGAACGACGAAGAAGCTGTCCTATCCCCAAACTGGGAAACTGGAATCACCTGATTAGAAAGTGGGATAACTTCTTCATCCCAACTCTATGATTTATTCAACTTCCTGGTGATTCTCACACACTTTATGTATCCAAATCAAGCTTCTTACAAGAGTTCATCCTGGTGTTATTGGAACGACGAAGAAGCTGTCCTATTCCCAAATGGGAAACTGGAATCACCTGATTAGAAAGTGGGATAACTTCTTCATCCCAACTCTATGAGATTTATTCAACTTCCTGGTGATTCTCACCACTTTATGTATCCAAATCAAGCTTCTTACAGAGTGATTCATCCTGGTGTTATTGAACGACGAAGAAGCTGTCCTATTCCAAACTGGGAAACTGGAATCACCTGATTAGAAAGTGGGATAACTTCTTCATCCCAACTCCTATGAGATTTATTCAACTTCCTGGTGATTCTCAACACTTATGTATCCAAATCAAGCTCTTACCGATGATTATCCTGGTTTGATTGGAACGACGAAGAAGCTGTCCTATTCCCAAACTGGGGAAACTGGAATCACCTGATTAGAAAGTGGGATAACTTCTTCATCCCAACTCCTATGAGATTAATTCAACTTCCTGGTGATCTCCACCACTTTATGTATCCAAATCAAGCTTTACAGAGTGATTCATCCTGGTGTTATTGGAACGAGAAGAGCTGTCCTATCCAAACTGGGAAACTGGAATCACCTGATTAGAAAGTGGGATAACTTCTTCATCCCAAACTTATGAGATTATTCAACTTCCTGGTGATTCTCCAACTTTATGTATCCAAATCAAGCTTCTTACAGAGTCATTTATCCTGGTTTGATTGGAACGCCGAAGAAGCTGTCCTTTCCCAACTGGGAAATGGAATCACCTGATTAGAAAGTGGGATAACTTCTTCATCCCAACTCCTATGAGATTATTCAACTTCCTGGTGATTCTCAACACTTTATGTATCCAAATCAAGCTTCTTACGAGTCATTTATCCTGGTTTGATTGGAACGCCGAAGAAGCTGTCCTATTCCAAACTGGGAAACTGGAATCACCTGATTAGAAAGTGGGATAACTTCTTCATCCAACTCCTATGAGATTTATTCAACTTCCTGGTGATTCTCCAACACTTATGTATCCAAATCAAGCTTCTTGCAAAGTGATTCATCCTGGTTTATTGGAACGACGAAGAAGCTGTCCTATTCCCAAACTGGGAAAACTGGAATCACCTGATTAGAAAGTGGGATAACTTCTTCATCTCAACTCCTATGAGATTATTCAACTTCCTGGTGATTCTCCACCACTTATGTATCCAATCAAGCTTCTTACAAGTGATTTATCCTGGTGTTATTGGAACGACGAAGAAGCTGTCCTATTCCCAAACTGGGAAACTGGAATCACCTGATTAGAAAGTGGGAAATCTTCATCCCACCCTATGAGATTTATTCAACTTCCTGGTGATTCTCCAACACTTTATGTATCCAAATCAAGCTTCTTACAAAGTGATTCATCCTGGTTGATTGAAACGACGAAGAAGCTGTCCTATTCCCAAACTGGGAAACTGGAATCACCTGATTAGAAAGTGGATAACTCTTCATCCCAACTCCTATGAGATTATTCAACTTCCTGGTGATTCTCCACCACTTTATGTATCCAAATCAAGCTTCTTACAAAGTGATTCATCCTGGTTTATTGGAACGACGAAGAAGCTGTCCTATTCCCAAACTGGGAAACTGGAATCACCTGATTAGAAAGTGGGATAACTTCTTCATCCCAACTCCTATGAGATTTATTCAACTTCCTGGTGATTCTCCACCACTTTATGTATCCAAATCAAGCTTCTTACAAAGTGATTCATCCTGGTGTTGATTGGAACGACGAAGAAGAAGCTGTCCTATTCCCAAACTGGGAAACTGGAATCACCTGATTAGAAAGTGGGATAACTTCTTCATCCCAACTCCTATGAGATTAATTCAACTTCCTGGTGATTCTCCACCACTTTATGTATCCAAATCAAGCTTCTTACAAAGTGATTCATCCTGGTTTATTGGAACGACGAAGAAGCTGTCCTATTCCCAAACTGGGAAACTGGAATCACCTGATTAGAAAGTGGGATAACTTCTTCATCCCAACTCCTATGAGATTATTCAACTTCCTGGTGATTCTCCACCACTTTATGTATCCAAATCAAGCTTCTTACAAAGTGATTCATCCTGGTGTTATTGGAACGACGAAGAAGCTGTCCTATTCCCAAACTGGGAAACTGGAATCACCTGATTAGAAAGTGGGATAACTTCTTCATCCCAACTCCTATGAGATTTATTCAACTTCCTGGTGATTCTCCACCACTTTATGTATCCAAATCAAGCTTCTTACAAAGTGATTCATCCTGGTTTGATTGGAACGACGAAGAAGCTGTCCTATTCCCAAACTGGGAAACTGGAATCACCTGATTAGAAAGTGGGATAACTTCTTCATCCCAACTCCTATGAGATTTATTCAACTTCCTGGTGATTCTCCACCACTTTATGTATCCAAATCAAGCTTCTTACAAAGTGATTCATCCTGGTTTATTGGAACGACGAAGAAGCTGTCCTATTCCCAAACTGGGAAACTGGAATCACCTGATTAGAAAGTGGGATAACTTCTTCATCCCAACTCCTATGAGATTTATTCAACTTCCTGGTGATTCTCCACCACTTTATGTATCCAAATCAAGCTTCTTACAAAGTGATTCATCCTGGTTTGATTGGAACGACGAAGAAGCTGTCCTATTCCCAAACTGGGAAACTGGAATCACCTGATTAGAAAGTGGGATAACTTCTTCATCCCAACTCCTATGAGATTTATTCAACTTCCTGGTGATTCTCCACCACTTTATGTATCCAAATCAAGCTTCTTACAAAGTGATTCATCCTGGTTTGATTGGAACGACGAAGAAGCTGTCCTATTCCCAAACTGGGAAACTGGAATCACCTGATTAGAAAGTGGGATAACTTCTTCATCCCAACTCCTATGAGATTTATTCAACTTCCTGGTGATTCTCCACCACTTTATGTATCCAAATCAAGCTTCTTACAAAGTGATTCATCCTGGTTTATTGGAACGACGAAGAAGCTGTCCTATTCCCAAACTGGGAAACTGGAATCACCTGATTAGAAAGTGGGATAACTTCTTCATCCCAACTCCTATGAGATTTATTCAACTTCCTGGTGATTCTCCACCACTTTATGTATCCAAATCAAGCTTCTTACAAAGTGATTCATCCTGGTTTGATTGGAACGACGAAGAAGCTGTCCTATTCCCAAACTGGGAAACTGGAATCACCTGATTAGAAAGTGGGATAACTTCTTCATCCCAACTCCTATGAGATTTATTCAACTTCCTGGTGATTCTCCACCACTTTATGTATCCAAATCAAGCTTCTTACAAAGTGATTCATCCTGGTTTATTGGAACGACGAAGAAGCTGTCCTATTCCCAAACTGGGAAACTGGAATCACCTGATTAGAAAGTGGGATAACTTCTTCATCCCAACTCCTATGAGATTTATTCAACTTCCTGGTGATTCTCCACCACTTTATGTATCCAAATCAAGCTTCTTACAAAGTGATTCATCCTGGTTTATTGGAACGACGAAGAAGCTGTCCTATTCCCAAACTGGGAAACTGGAATCACCTGATTAGAAAGTGGGATAACTTCTTCATCCCAACTCCTATGAGATTTATTCAACTTCCTGGTGATTCTCCACCACTTTATGTATCCAAATCAAGCTTCTTACAAAGTGATTCATCCTGGTTGATTGGAACGACGAAGAAGCTGTCCTATTCCCAAACTGGGAAACTGGAATCACCTGATTAGAAAGTGGGATAACTTCTTCATCCCAACTCCTATGAGATTTATTCAACTTCCTGGTGATTCTCCACCACTTTATGTATCCAAATCAAGCTTCTTACAAAGTGATTCATCCTGGTTTATTGGAACGACGAAGAAGCTGTCCTATTCCCAAACTGGGAAACTGGAATCACCTGATTAGAAAGTGGGATAACTTCTTCATCCCAACTCCTATGAGATTTATTCAACTTCCTGGTGATTCTCCACCACTTTATGTATCCAAATCAAGCTTCTTACAAAGTGATTCATCCTGGTTTGATTGGAACGACGAAGAAGCTGTCCTATTCCCAAACTGGGAAACTGGAATCACCTGATTAGAAAGTGGGATAACTTCTTCATCCCAACTCCTATGAGATTTATTCAACTTCCTGGTGATTCTCCACCACTTTATGTATCCAAATCAAGCTTCTTACAAAGTGATTCATCCTGGTTTATTGGAACGACGAAGAAGCTGTCCTATTCCCAAACTGGGAAACTGGAATCACCTGATTAGAAAGTGGGATAACTTCTTCATCCCAACTCCTATGAGATTTATTCAACTTCCTGGTGATTCTCCACCACTTTATGTATCCAAATCAAGCTTCTTACAAAGTGATTCATCCTGGTTTGATTGGAACGACGAAGAAGCTGTCCTATTCCCAAACTGGGAAACTGGAATCACCTGATTAGAAAGTGGGATAACTTCTTCATCCCAACTCCTATGAGATTTATTCAACTTCCTGGTGATTCTCCACCACTTTATGTATCCAAATCAAGCTTCTTACAAAGTGATTCATCCTGGTTTGATTGGAACGACGAAGAAGCTGTCCTATTCCCAAACTGGGAAACTGGAATCACCTGATTAGAAAGTGGGATAACTTCTTCATCCCAACTCCTATGAGATTTATTCAACTTCCTGGTGATTCTCCACCACTTTATGTATCCAAATCAAGCTTCTTACAAAGTGATTCATCCTGGTTTGATTGGAACGACGAAGAAGCTGTCCTATTCCCAAACTGGGAAACTGGAATCACCTGATTAGAAAGTGGGATAACTTCTTCATCCCAACTCCTATGAGATTTATTCAACTTCCTGGTGATTCTCCACCACTTTATGTATCCAAATCAAGCTTCTTACAAAGTGATTCATCCTGGTTTGATTGGAACGACGAAGAAGCTGTCCTATTCCCAAACTGGGAAACTGGAATCACCTGATTAGAAAGTGGGATAACTTCTTCATCCCAACTCCTATGAGATTTATTCAACTTCCTGGTGATTCTCCACCACTTTATGTATCCAAATCAAGCTTCTTACAAAGTGATTCATCCTGGTTTGATTGGAACGACGAAGAAGCTGTCCTATTCCCAAACTGGGAAACTGGAATCACCTGATTAGAAAGTGGGATAACTTCTTCATCCCAACTCCTATGAGATTATTCAACTTCCTGGTGATTCTCCACCACTTTATGTATCCAAATCAAGCTTCTTACAAAGTGATTCATCCTGGTTTGATTGGAACGACGAAGAAGCTGTCCTATTCCCAAACTGGGAAACTGGAATCACCTGATTAGAAAGTGGGATAACTTCTTCATCCCAACTCCTATGAGATTTATTCAACTTCCTGGTGATTCTCCACCACTTTATGTATCCAAATCAAGCTTCTTACAAAGTGATTCATCCTGGTTTATTGGAACGACGAAGAAGCTGTCCTATTCCCAAACTGGGAAACTGGAATCACCTGATTAGAAAGTGGGATAACTTCTTCATCCCAACTCCTATGAGATTTATTCAACTTCCTGGTGATTCTCCACCACTTTATGTATCCAAATCAAGCTTCTTACAAAGTGATTCATCCTGGTTTATTGGAACGACGAAGAAGCTGTCCTATTCCCAAACTGGGAAACTGGAATCACCTGATTAGAAAGTGGGATAACTTCTTCATCCCAACTCCTATGAGATTTATTCAACTTCCTGGTGATTCTCCACCACTTTATGTATCCAAATCAAGCTTCTTACAAAGTGATTCATCCTGGTTTGATTGGAACGACGAAGAAGCTGTCCTATTCCCAAACTGGGAAACTGGAATCACCTGATTAGAAAGTGGGATAACTTCTTCATCCCAACTCCTATGAGATTTATTCAACTTCCTGGTGATTCTCCACCACTTTATGTATCCAAATCAAGCTTCTTACAAAGTGATTCATCCTGGTTTATTGGAACGACGAAGAAGCTGTCCTATTCCCAAACTGGGAAACTGGAATCACCTGATTAGAAAGTGGGATAACTTCTTCATCCCAACTCCTATGAGATTTATTCAACTTCCTGGTGATTCTCCACCACTTTATGTATCCAAATCAAGCTTCTTACAAAGTGATTCATCCTGGTTTATTGGAACGACGAAGAAGCTGTCCTATTCCCAAACTGGGAAACTGGAATCACCTGATTAGAAAGTGGGATAACTTCTTCATCCCAACTCCTATGAGATTTATTCAACTTCCTGGTGATTCTCCACCACTTTATGTATCCAAATCAAGCTTCTTACAAAGTGATTCATCCTGGTTTGATTGGAACGACGAAGAAGCTGTCCTATTCCCAAACTGGGAAACTGGAATCACCTGATTAGAAAGTGGGATAACTTCTTCATCCCAACTCCTATGAGATTTATTCAACTTCCTGGTGATTCTCCACCACTTTATGTATCCAAATCAAGCTTCTTACAAAGTGATTCATCCTGGTTTGATTGGAACGACGAAGAAGCTGTCCTATTCCCAAACTGGGAAACTGGAATCACCTGATTAGAAAGTGGGATAACTTCTTCATCCCAACTCCTATGAGATTTATTCAACTTCCTGGTGATTCTCCACCACTTTATGTATCCAAATCAAGCTTCTTACAAAGTGATTCATCCTGGTTTGATTGGAACGACGAAGAAGCTGTCCTATTCCCAAACTGGGAAACTGGAATCACCTGATTAGAAAGTGGGATAACTTCTTCATCCCAACTCCTATGAGATTTATTCAACTTCCTGGTGATTCTCCACCACTTTATGTATCCAAATCAAGCTTCTTACAAAGTGATTCATCCTGGTTTGATTGGAACGACGAAGAAGCTGTCCTATTCCCAAACTGGGAAACTGGAATCACCTGATTAGAAAGTGGGATAACTTCTTCATCCCAACTCCTATGAGATTTATTCAACTTCCTGGTGATTCTCCACCACTTTATGTATCCAAATCAAGCTTCTTACAAAGTGATTCATCCTGGTGTTATTGGAACGACGAAGAAGCTGTCCTATTCCCAAACTGGGAAACTGGAATCACCTGATTAGAAAGTGGGATAACTTCTTCATCCCAACTCCTATGAGATTTATTCAACTTCCTGGTGATTCTCCACCACTTTATGTATCCAAATCAAGCTTCTTACAAAGTGATTCATCCTGGTTTATTGGAACGACGAAGAAGCTGTCCTATTCCCAAACTGGGAAACTGGAATCACCTGATTAGAAAGTGGGATAACTTCTTCATCCCAACTCCTATGAGATTTATTCAACTTCCTGGTGATTCTCCACCACTTTATGTATCCAAATCAAGCTTCTTACAAAGTGATTCATCCTGGTTTATTGGAACGACGAAGAAGCTGTCCTATTCCCAAACTGGGAAACTGGAATCACCTGATTAGAAAGTGGGATAACTTCTTCATCCCAACTCCTATGAGATTTATTCAACTTCCTGGTGATTCTCCACCACTTTATGTATCCAAATCAAGCTTCTTACAAAGTGATTCATCCTGGTTTATTGGAACGACGAAGAAGCTGTCCTATTCCCAAACTGGGAAACTGGAATCACCTGATTAGAAAGTGGGATAACTTCTTCATCCCAACTCCTATGAGATTTATTCAACTTCCTGGTGATTCTCCACCACTTTATGTATCCAAATCAAGCTTCTTACAAAGTGATTCATCCTGGTTTATTGGAACGACGAAGAAGCTGTCCTATTCCCAAACTGGGAAACTGGAATCACCTGATTAGAAAGTGGGATAACTTCTTCATCCCAACTCCTATGAGATTTATTCAACTTCCTGGTGATTCTCCACCACTTTATGTATCCAAATCAAGCTTCTTACAAAGTGATTCATCCTGGTTTGATTGGAACGACGAAGAAGCTGTCCTATTCCCAAACTGGGAAACTGGAATCACCTGATTAGAAAGTGGGATAACTTCTTCATCCCAACTCCTATGAGATTTATTCAACTTCCTGGTGATTCTCCACCACTTTATGTATCCAAATCAAGCTTCTTACAAAGTGATTCATCCTGGTTTATTGGAACGACGAAGAAGCTGTCCTATTCCCAAACTGGGAAACTGGAATCACCTGATTAGAAAGTGGGATAACTTCTTCATCCCAACTCCTATGAGATTTATTCAACTTCCTGGTGATTCTCCACCACTTTATGTATCCAAATCAAGCTTCTTACAAAGTGATTCATCCTGGTTTGATTGGAACGACGAAGAAGCTGTCCTATTCCCAAACTGGGAAACTGGAATCACCTGATTAGAAAGTGGGATAACTTCTTCATCCCAACTCCTATGAGATTTATTCAACTTCCTGGTGATTCTCCACCACTTTATGTATCCAAATCAAGCTTCTTACAAAGTGATTCATCCTGGTTTGATTGGAACGACGAAGAAGCTGTCCTATTCCCAAACTGGGAAACTGGAATCACCTGATTAGAAAGTGGGATAACTTCTTCATCCCAACTCCTATGAGATTTATTCAACTTCCTGGTGATTCTCCACCACTTTATGTATCCAAATCAAGCTTCTTACAAAGTGATTCATCCTGGTTTATTGGAACGACGAAGAAGCTGTCCTATTCCCAAACTGGGAAACTGGAATCACCTGATTAGAAAGTGGGATAACTTCTTCATCCCAACTCCTATGAGATTTATTCAACTTCCTGGTGATTCTCCACCACTTTATGTATCCAAATCAAGCTTCTTACAAAGTGATTCATCCTGGTTTGATTGGAACGACGAAGAAGCTGTCCTATTCCCAAACTGGGAAACTGGAATCACCTGATTAGAAAGTGGGATAACTTCTTCATCCCAACTCCTATGAGATTTATTCAACTTCCTGGTGATTCTCCACCACTTTATGTATCCAAATCAAGCTTCTTACAAAGTGATTCATCCTGGTTTTATTGGAACGACGAAGAAGCTGTCCTATTCCCAAACTGGGAAACTGGAATCACCTGATTAGAAAGTGGGATAACTTCTTCATCCCAACTCCTATGAGATTTATTCAACTTCCTGGTGATTCTCCACCACTTTATGTATCCAAATCAAGCTTCTTACAAAGTGATTCATCCTGGTTTGATTGGAACGACGAAGAAGCTGTCCTATTCCCAAACTGGGAAACTGGAATCACCTGATTAGAAAGTGGGATAACTTCTTCATCCCAACTCCTATGAGATTTATTCAACTTCCTGGTGATTCTCCACCACTTTATGTATCCAAATCAAGCTTCTTACAAAGTGATTCATCCTGGTTTGATTGGAACGACGAAGAAGCTGTCCTATTCCCAAACTGGGAAACTGGAATCACCTGATTAGAAAGTGGGATAACTTCTTCATCCCAACTCCTATGAGATTTATTCAACTTCCTGGTGATTCTCCACCACTTTATGTATCCAAATCAAGCTTCTTACAAAGTGATTCATCCTGGTTGATTGGAACGACGAAGAAGCTGTCCTATTCCCAAACTGGGAAACTGGAATCACCTGATTAGAAAGTGGGATAACTTCTTCATCCCAACTCCTATGAGATTTATTCAACTTCCTGGTGATTCTCCACCACTTTATGTATCCAAATCAAGCTTCTTACAAAGTGATTCATCCTGGTTTGATTGGAACGACGAAGAAGCTGTCCTATTCCCAAACTGGGAAACTGGAATCACCTGATTAGAAAGTGGGATAACTTCTTCATCCCAACTCCTATGAGATTTATTCAACTTCCTGGTGATTCTCCACCACTTTATGTATCCAAATCAAGCTTCTTACAAAGTGATTCATCCTGGTTTATTGGAACGACGAAGAAGCTGTCCTATTCCCAAACTGGGAAACTGGAATCACCTGATTAGAAAGTGGGATAACTTCTTCATCCCAACTCCTATGAGATTTATTCAACTTCCTGGTGATTCTCCACCACTTTATGTATCCAAATCAAGCTTCTTACAAAGTGATTCATCCTGGTTTATTGGAACGACGAAGAAGCTGTCCTATTCCCAAACTGGGAAACTGGAATCACCTGATTAGAAAGTGGGATAACTTCTTCATCCCAACTCCTATGAGATTTATTCAACTTCCTGGTGATTCTCCACCACTTTATGTATCCAAATCAAGCTTCTTACAAAGTGATTCATCCTGGTTTATTGGAACGACGAAGAAGCTGTCCTATTCCCAAACTGGGAAACTGGAATCACCTGATTAGAAAGTGGGATAACTTCTTCATCCCAACTCCTATGAGATTTATTCAACTTCCTGGTGATTCTCCACCACTTTATGTATCCAAATCAAGCTTCTTACAAAGTGATTCATCCTGGTTTGATTGGAACGACGAAGAAGCTGTCCTATTCCCAAACTGGGAAACTGGAATCACCTGATTAGAAAGTGGGATAACTTCTTCATCCCAACTCCTATGAGATTTATTCAACTTCCTGGTGATTCTCCACCACTTTATGTATCCAAATCAAGCTTCTTACAAAGTGATTCATCCTGGTTTATTGGAACGACGAAGAAGCTGTCCTATTCCCAAACTGGGAAACTGGAATCACCTGATTAGAAAGTGGGATAACTTCTTCATCCCAACTCCTATGAGATTTATTCAACTTCCTGGTGATTCTCCACCACTTTATGTATCCAAATCAAGCTTCTTACAAAGTGATTCATCCTGGTTTGATTGGAACGACGAAGAAGCTGTCCTATTCCCAAACTGGGAAACTGGAATCACCTGATTAGAAAGTGGGATAACTTCTTCATCCCAACTCCTATGAGATTTATTCAACTTCCTGGTGATTCTCCACCACTTTATGTATCCAAATCAAGCTTCTTACAAAGTGATTCATCCTGGTTTGATTGGAACGACGAAGAAGCTGTCCTATTCCCAAACTGGGAAACTGGAATCACCTGATTAGAAAGTGGGATAACTTCTTCATCCCAACTCCTATGAGATTTATTCAACTTCCTGGTGATTCTCCACCACTTTATGTATCCAAATCAAGCTTCTTACAAAGTGATTCATCCTGGTTTATTGGAACGACGAAGAAGCTGTCCTATTCCCAAACTGGGAAACTGGAATCACCTGATTAGAAAGTGGGATAACTTCTTCATCCCAACTCCTATGAGATTTATTCAACTTCCTGGTGATTCTCCACCACTTTATGTATCCAAATCAAGCTTCTTACAAAGTGATTCATCCTGGTTTGATTGGAACGACGAAGAAGCTGTCCTATTCCCAAACTGGGAAACTGGAATCACCTGATTAGAAAGTGGGATAACTTCTTCATCCCAACTCCTATGAGATTTATTCAACTTCCTGGTGATTCTCCACCACTTTATGTATCCAAATCAAGCTTCTTACAAAGTGATTCATCCTGGTTTATTGGAACGACGAAGAAGCTGTCCTATTCCCAAACTGGGAAACTGGAATCACCTGATTAGAAAGTGGGATAACTTCTTCATCCCAACTCCTATGAGATTTATTCAACTTCCTGGTGATTCTCCACCACTTTATGTATCCAAATCAAGCTTCTTACAAAGTGATTCATCCTGGTTTGATTGGAACGACGAAGAAGCTGTCCTATTCCCAAACTGGGAAACTGGAATCACCTGATTAGAAAGTGGGATAACTTCTTCATCCCAACTCCTATGAGATTTATTCAACTTCCTGGTGATTCTCCACCACTTTATGTATCCAAATCAAGCTTCTTACAAAGTGATTCATCCTGGTTTATTGGAACGACGAAGAAGCTGTCCTATTCCCAAACTGGGAAACTGGAATCACCTGATTAGAAAGTGGGATAACTTCTTCATCCCAACTCCTATGAGATTTATTCAACTTCCTGGTGATTCTCCACCACTTTATGTATCCAAATCAAGCTTCTTACAAAGTGATTCATCCTGGTTTGATTGGAACGACGAAGAAGCTGTCCTATTCCCAAACTGGGAAACTGGAATCACCTGATTAGAAAGTGGGATAACTTCTTCATCCCAACTCCTATGAGATTTATTCAACTTCCTGGTGATTCTCCACCACTTTATGTATCCAAATCAAGCTTCTTACAAAGTGATTCATCCTGGTTTATTGGAACGACGAAGAAGCTGTCCTATTCCCAAACTGGGAAACTGGAATCACCTGATTAGAAAGTGGGATAACTTCTTCATCCCAACTCCTATGAGATTTATTCAACTTCCTGGTGATTCTCCACCACTTTATGTATCCAAATCAAGCTTCTTACAAAGTGATTCATCCTGGTTTGATTGGAACGACGAAGAAGCTGTCCTATTCCCAAACTGGGAAACTGGAATCACCTGATTAGAAAGTGGGATAACTTCTTCATCCCAACTCCTATGAGATTTATTCAACTTCCTGGTGATTCTCCACCACTTTATGTATCCAAATCAAGCTTCTTACAAAGTGATTCATCCTGGTTTGATTGGAACGACGAAGAAGCTGTCCTATTCCCAAACTGGGAAACTGGAATCACCTGATTAGAAAGTGGGATAACTTCTTCATCCCAACTCCTATGAGATTTATTCAACTTCCTGGTGATTCTCCACCACTTTATGTATCCAAATCAAGCTTCTTACAAAGTGATTCATCCTGGTTTGATTGGAACGACGAAGAAGCTGTCCTATTCCCAAACTGGGAAACTGGAATCACCTGATTAGAAAGTGGGATAACTTCTTCATCCCAACTCCTATGAGATTTATTCAACTTCCTGGTGATTCTCCACCACTTTATGTATCCAAATCAAGCTTCTTACAAAGTGATTCATCCTGGTTTGATTGGAACGACGAAGAAGCTGTCCTATTCCCAAACTGGGAAACTGGAATCACCTGATTAGAAAGTGGGATAACTTCTTCATCCCAACTCCTATGAGATTTATTCAACTTCCTGGTGATTCTCCACCACTTTATGTATCCAAATCAAGCTTCTTACAAAGTGATTCATCCTGGTTTATTGGAACGACGAAGAAGCTGTCCTATTCCCAAACTGGGAAACTGGAATCACCTGATTAGAAAGTGGGATAACTTCTTCATCCCAACTCCTATGAGATTTATTCAACTTCCTGGTGATTCTCCACCACTTTATGTATCCAAATCAAGCTTCTTACAAAGTGATTCATCCTGGTTTATTGGAACGACGAAGAAGCTGTCCTATTCCCAAACTGGGAAACTGGAATCACCTGATTAGAAAGTGGGATAACTTCTTCATCCCAACTCCTATGAGATTTATTCAACTTCCTGGTGATTCTCCACCACTTTATGTATCCAAATCAAGCTTCTTACAAAGTGATTCATCCTGGTTTATTGGAACGACGAAGAAGCTGTCCTATTCCCAAACTGGGAAACTGGAATCACCTGATTAGAAAGTGGGATAACTTCTTCATCCCAACTCCTATGAGATTTATTCAACTTCCTGGTGATTCTCCACCACTTTATGTATCCAAATCAAGCTTCTTACAAAGTGATTCATCCTGGTTTGATTGGAACGACGAAGAAGCTGTCCTATTCCCAAACTGGGAAACTGGAATCACCTGATTAGAAAGTGGGATAACTTCTTCATCCCAACTCCTATGAGATTTATTCAACTTCCTGGTGATTCTCCACCACTTTATGTATCCAAATCAAGCTTCTTACAAAGTGATTCATCCTGGTTTGATTGGAACGACGAAGAAGCTGTCCTATTCCCAAACTGGGAAACTGGAATCACCTGATTAGAAAGTGGGATAACTTCTTCATCCCAACTCCTATGAGATTTATTCAACTTCCTGGTGATTCTCCACCACTTTATGTATCCAAATCAAGCTTCTTACAAAGTGATTCATCCTGGTTTGATTGGAACGACGAAGAAGCTGTCCTATTCCCAAACTGGGAAACTGGAATCACCTGATTAGAAAGTGGGATAACTTCTTCATCCCAACTCCTATGAGATTTATTCAACTTCCTGGTGATTCTCCACCACTTTATGTATCCAAATCAAGCTTCTTACAAAGTGATTCATCCTGGTTTATTGGAACGACGAAGAAGCTGTCCTATTCCCAAACTGGGAAACTGGAATCACCTGATTAGAAAGTGGGATAACTTCTTCATCCCAACTCCTATGAGATTTATTCAACTTCCTGGTGATTCTCCACCACTTTATGTATCCAAATCAAGCTTCTTACAAAGTGATTCATCCTGGTTTGATTGGAACGACGAAGAAGCTGTCCTATTCCCAAACTGGGAAACTGGAATCACCTGATTAGAAAGTGGGATAACTTCTTCATCCCAACTCCTATGAGATTTATTCAACTTCCTGGTGATTCTCCACCACTTTATGTATCCAAATCAAGCTTCTTACAAAGTGATTCATCCTGGTTTGATTGGAACGACGAAGAAGCTGTCCTATTCCCAAACTGGGAAACTGGAATCACCTGATTAGAAAGTGGGATAACTTCTTCATCCCAACTCCTATGAGATTTATTCAACTTCCTGGTGATTCTCCACCACTTTATGTATCCAAATCAAGCTTCTTACAAAGTGATTCATCCTGGTTTATTGGAACGACGAAGAAGCTGTCCTATTCCCAAACTGGGAAACTGGAATCACCTGATTAGAAAGTGGGATAACTTCTTCATCCCAACTCCTATGAGATTTATTCAACTTCCTGGTGATTCTCCACCACTTTATGTATCCAAATCAAGCTTCTTACAAAGTGATTCATCCTGGTTTGATTGGAACGACGAAGAAGCTGTCCTATTCCCAAACTGGGAAACTGGAATCACCTGATTAGAAAGTGGGATAACTTCTTCATCCCAACTCCTATGAGATTTATTCAACTTCCTGGTGATTCTCCACCACTTTATGTATCCAAATCAAGCTTCTTACAAAGTGATTCATCCTGGTGTTATTGGAACGACGAAGAAGCTGTCCTATTCCCAAACTGGGAAACTGGAATCACCTGATTAGAAAGTGGGATAACTTCTTCATCCCAACTCCTATGAGATTTATTCAACTTCCTGGTGATTCTCCACCACTTTATGTATCCAAATCAAGCTTCTTACAAAGTGATTCATCCTGGTTTGATTGGAACGACGAAGAAGCTGTCCTATTCCCAAACTGGGAAACTGGAATCACCTGATTAGAAAGTGGGATAACTTCTTCATCCCAACTCCTATGAGATTTATTCAACTTCCTGGTGATTCTCCACCACTTTATGTATCCAAATCAAGCTTCTTACAAAGTGATTCATCCTGGTTTGATTGGAACGACGAAGAAGCTGTCCTATTCCCAAACTGGGAAACTGGAATCACCTGATTAGAAAGTGGGATAACTTCTTCATCCCAACTCCTATGAGATTTATTCAACTTCCTGGTGATTCTCCACCACTTTATGTATCCAAATCAAGCTTCTTACAAAGTGATTCATCCTGGTTTATTGGAACGACGAAGAAGCTGTCCTATTCCCAAACTGGGAAACTGGAATCACCTGATTAGAAAGTGGGATAACTTCTTCATCCCAACTCCTATGAGATTTATTCAACTTCCTGGTGATTCTCCACCACTTTATGTATCCAAATCAAGCTTCTTACAAAGTGATTCATCCTGGTGTTATTGGAACGACGAAGAAGCTGTCCTATTCCCAAACTGGGAAACTGGAATCACCTGATTAGAAAGTGGGATAACTTCTTCATCCCAACTCCTATGAGATTTATTCAACTTCCTGGTGATTCTCCACCACTTTATGTATCCAAATCAAGCTTCTTACAAAGTGATTCATCCTGGTTTGATTGGAACGACGAAGAAGCTGTCCTATTCCCAAACTGGGAAACTGGAATCACCTGATTAGAAAGTGGGATAACTTCTTCATCCCAACTCCTATGAGATTTATTCAACTTCCTGGTGATTCTCCACCACTTTATGTATCCAAATCAAGCTTCTTACAAAGTGATTCATCCTGGTTTGATTGGAACGACGAAGAAGCTGTCCTATTCCCAAACTGGGAAACTGGAATCACCTGATTAGAAAGTGGGATAACTTCTTCATCCCAACTCCTATGAGATTTATTCAACTTCCTGGTGATTCTCCACCACTTTATGTATCCAAATCAAGCTTCTTACAAAGTGATTCATCCTGGTTTGATTGGAACGACGAAGAAGCTGTCCTATTCCCAAACTGGGAAACTGGAATCACCTGATTAGAAAGTGGGATAACTTCTTCATCCCAACTCCTATGAGATTTATTCAACTTCCTGGTGATTCTCCACCACTTTATGTATCCAAATCAAGCTTCTTACAAAGTGATTCATCCTGGTTGTTATTGGAACGACGAAGAAGCTGTCCTATTCCCAAACTGGGAAACTGGAATCACCTGATTAGAAAGTGGGATAACTTCTTCATCCCAACTCCTATGAGATTTATTCAACTTCCTGGTGATTCTCCACCACTTTATGTATCCAAATCAAGCTTCTTACAAAGTGATTCATCCTGGTGTTATTGGAACGACGAAGAAGCTGTCCTATTCCCAAACTGGGAAACTGGAATCACCTGATTAGAAAGTGGGATAACTTCTTCATCCCAACTCCTATGAGATTTATTCAACTTCCTGGTGATTCTCCACCACTTTATGTATCCAAATCAAGCTTCTTACAAAGTGATTCATCCTGGTTTATTGGAACGACGAAGAAGCTGTCCTATTCCCAAACTGGGAAACTGGAATCACCTGATTAGAAAGTGGGATAACTTCTTCATCCCAACTCCTATGAGATTTATTCAACTTCCTGGTGATTCTCCACCACTTTATGTATCCAAATCAAGCTTCTTACAAAGTGATTCATCCTGGTTTGATTGGAACGACGAAGAAGCTGTCCTATTCCCAAACTGGGAAACTGGAATCACCTGATTAGAAAGTGGGATAACTTCTTCATCCCAACTCCTATGAGATTTATTCAACTTCCTGGTGATTCTCCACCACTTTATGTATCCAAATCAAGCTTCTTACAAAGTGATTCATCCTGGTTTATTGGAACGACGAAGAAGCTGTCCTATTCCCAAACTGGGAAACTGGAATCACCTGATTAGAAAGTGGGATAACTTCTTCATCCCAACTCCTATGAGATTATTCAACTTCCTGGTGATTCTCCACCACTTTATGTATCCAAATCAAGCTTCTTACAAAGTGATTCATCCTGGTTTATTGGAACGACGAAGAAGCTGTCCTATTCCCAAACTGGGAAACTGGAATCACCTGATTAGAAAGTGGGATAACTTCTTCATCCCAACTCCTATGAGATTTATTCAACTTCCTGGTGATTCTCCACCACTTTATGTATCCAAATCAAGCTTCTTACAAAGTGATTCATCCTGGTTTGATTGGAACGACGAAGAAGCTGTCCTATTCCCAAACTGGGAAACTGGAATCACCTGATTAGAAAGTGGGATAACTTCTTCATCCCAACTCCTATGAGATTTATTCAACTTCCTGGTGATTCTCCACCACTTTATGTATCCAAATCAAGCTTCTTACAAAGTGATTCATCCTGGTTTATTGGAACGACGAAGAAGCTGTCCTATTCCCAAACTGGGAAACTGGAATCACCTGATTAGAAAGTGGGATAACTTCTTCATCCCAACTCCTATGAGATTTATTCAACTTCCTGGTGATTCTCCACCACTTTATGTATCCAAATCAAGCTTCTTACAAAGTGATTCATCCTGGTGTTATTGGAACGACGAAGAAGCTGTCCTATTCCCAAACTGGGAAACTGGAATCACCTGATTAGAAAGTGGGATAACTTCTTCATCCCAACTCCTATGAGATTAATTCAACTTCCTGGTGATTCTCCACCACTTTATGTATCCAAATCAAGCTTCTTACAAAGTGATTCATCCTGGTGTTATTGGAACGACGAAGAAGCTGTCCTATTCCCAAACTGGGAAACTGGAATCACCTGATTAGAAAGTGGGATAACTTCTTCATCCCAACTCCTATGAGATTTATTCAACTTCCTGGTGATTCTCCACCACTTTATGTATCCAAATCAAGCTTCTTACAAAGTGATTCATCCTGGTTTGATTGGAACGACGAAGAAGCTGTCCTATTCCCAAACTGGGAAACTGGAATCACCTGATTAGAAAGTGGGATAACTTCTTCATCCCAACTCCTATGAGATTTATTCAACTTCCTGGTGATTCTCCACCACTTTATGTATCCAAATCAAGCTTCTTACAAAGTGATTCATCCTGGTTTATTGGAACGACGAAGAAGCTGTCCTATTCCCAAACTGGGAAACTGGAATCACCTGATTAGAAAGTGGGATAACTTCTTCATCCCAACTCCTATGAGATTTATTCAACTTCCTGGTGATTCTCCACCACTTTATGTATCCAAATCAAGCTTCTTACAAAGTGATTCATCCTGGTTTATTGGAACGACGAAGAAGCTGTCCTATTCCCAAACTGGGAAACTGGAATCACCTGATTAGAAAGTGGGATAACTTCTTCATCCCAACTCCTATGAGATTTATTCAACTTCCTGGTGATTCTCCACCACTTTATGTATCCAAATCAAGCTTCTTACAAAGTGATTCATCCTGGTGTTATTGGAACGACGAAGAAGCTGTCCTATTCCCAAACTGGGAAACTGGAATCACCTGATTAGAAAGTGGGATAACTTCTTCATCCCAACTCCTATGAGATTAATTCAACTTCCTGGTGATTCTCCACCACTTTATGTATCCAAATCAAGCTTCTTACAAAGTGATTCATCCTGGTTTGATTGGAACGACGAAGAAGCTGTCCTATTCCCAAACTGGGAAACTGGAATCACCTGATTAGAAAGTGGGATAACTTCTTCATCCCAACTCCTATGAGATTTATTCAACTTCCTGGTGATTCTCCACCACTTTATGTATCCAAATCAAGCTTCTTACAAAGTGATTCATCCTGGTTTGATTGGAACGACGAAGAAGCTGTCCTATTCCCAAACTGGGAAACTGGAATCACCTGATTAGAAAGTGGGATAACTTCTTCATCCCAACTCCTATGAGATTTATTCAACTTCCTGGTGATTCTCCAACACTTTATGTATCCAAATCAAGCTTCTTACAAAGTGATTCATCCTGGTTTGATTGGAACGACGAAGAAGCTGTCCTATTCCCAAACTGGGAAACTGGAATCACCTGATTAGAAAGTGGGATAACTTCTTCATCCCAACTCCTATGAGATTTATTCAACTTCCTGGTGATTCTCCACCACTTTATGTATCCAAATCAAGCTTCTTACAAAGTGATTCATCCTGGTTTATTGGAACGACGAAGAAGCTGTCCTATTCCCAAACTGGGAAACTGGAATCACCTGATTAGAAAGTGGGATAACTTCTTCATCCCAACTCCTATGAGATTTATTCAACTTCCTGGTGATTCTCCAACACTTTATGTATCCAAATCAAGCTTCTTACAAAGTGATTCATCCTGGTTTGATTGGAACGACGAAGAAGCTGTCCTATTCCCAAACTGGGAAACTGGAATCACCTGATTAGAAAGTGGGATAACTTCTTCATCCCAACTCCTATGAGATTTATTCAACTTCCTGGTGATTCTCCACCACTTTATGTATCCAAATCAAGCTTCTTACAAAGTGATTCATCCTGGTTTATTGGAACGACGAAGAAGCTGTCCTATTCCCAAACTGGGAAACTGGAATCACCTGATTAGAAAGTGGGATAACTTCTTCATCCCAACTCCTATGAGATTTATTCAACTTCCTGGTGATTCTCCACCACTTTATGTATCCAAATCAAGCTTCTTACAAAGTGATTCATCCTGGTTTATTGGAACGACGAAGAAGCTGTCCTATTCCCAAACTGGGAAACTGGAATCACCTGATTAGAAAGTGGGATAACTTCTTCATCCCAACTCCTATGAGATTTATTCAACTTCCTGGTGATTCTCCACCACTTTATGTATCCAAATCAAGCTTCTTACAAAGTGATTCATCCTGGTGTTGATTGGAACGACGAAGAAGCTGTCCTATTCCCAAACTGGGAAACTGGAATCACCTGATTAGAAAGTGGGATAACTTCTTCATCCCAACTCCTATGAGATTTATTCAACTTCCTGGTGATTCTCCACCACTTTATGTATCCAAATCAAGCTTCTTACCGAGTGATTCATCTTGGTGTTATTGGAACGACGAAGAAGCTGTCCTATTCCCAAACTGGGAAACTGGAATCACTGTTGAGTTGAGTTGATTATATTGGTATGGAGAGAAGAGGAGTTGAAGAGGAGAAGAGATGGAGAAGCTTAGGGGTTTGGGTGGGAATGGTACGGACGGCCGTACATGGCCGTACATGGCCGTACCGTCCGTACCAATGGCCGCGATCAATACTTACCCAACTCGACCAAGTGAAACGGTAACAAGGAGATATTACCTTGGGAGCTTAAGGAGAAGGGATCAGACCGTTGACTGGATAAGGGAAGAGCGTGCCAGGCTGGAACAGGCTGTAAAGAGGCAAAGCGTGTGAGCCTTATCATCCAATCATCCGGAAAGCAACCTTGACTCTACATGCTTCAATAGTGCCCATTTCGACTCTTGTAAACCCTTATGCTTTCCATATAAATATGTAACCTCACTCATTAATAAGAACATCAGTTTGAGTCTCTCTAATCTCTTAGACACTATGATTATCTCTTAGACTCTAAACGGCTCTATCTAGTCTCTTAATCTTTCACAAACTTCTCTTAATCACTTCTTAAACACTCTCTTTATTCTGATTACTCTAAGGATCTCTTAATCTCATATGGTATCAGAGCCAGGTTCATTTGAATCTGGGGTTTGATCTTTAGAGAGTTACAAGCTAAACGGCTTTGAAGCTACACGCGAGTAGCTTGAAGGTGTTGAAGCTGTGATACGTTCTAGTTGAAGCTGTGCTACGTTCTGTGTGGTTGCGTGATTCTAGACTCAAGGTTGGTGTGTACGAGGTTCAAGATTCAAGTTTTCAAGTCAAGCAAAGATGGAACATGGGATGAACATGAGGATGAAGGTAGCGGTTACTTTCAAAGGTAGCAACTACCTTGTGTGGTCTCGGATGGTGAAGACTGCGGTGGGAAGTAAGGGTTTGTGGGGGCACATCACAACAGGGGAGGCTCCGAAACTCATTACTCAGGGAGGAGATCAAGAAGAGGTCTCCAATGAAGCGGCTGTGGAGAAATGGCAACAAGAAGACATGCTGGTGATGACGGTTCTACACGCATCCTTGGACCCAGCTATCTTGGATGCCTACAGCTACTGTGAATCAGCCAAGGAGCTGTGGGACACGCTGAAGAAGGTGTATGGGAACACTTCCAACCTCAGCCGTGTGTTGTGTGAGAAGCTAGCGATCAACCGTCTTGCACAAGAGGACATGGAGTTCACTAAGCATTGGGGAGGTTCAGGTCCTTATGGTCAGAGCTGGAGATGCTGAGGCCGAGCACAACTGATCCAGATCAGTTGAATGAGAGGCGCGAGCAAGACAAGGTCTTTGGGTTGCTTCTCACACTGAACCCGGCCTACACTCAACTCATCCAGCACATGTTAAGGTCAGACAAGCTTCCGGACCTTGAGGAGGTGTGTGCGCAAATCCAAAGGGAGCAGGGATCTATGGGGTTGTTTGGAGGAAAGGGGGAGCTCTCTCTTGCCAATCAAGCAGCTCATGAGGACTCAACCGAGGCTCCACAAGCAAACAAGGCATCTCACGGGAAGTATGAGGACAGGAAGTTCAATGGCAACTGTGATCATTGCAAGAAGCATGGTCATAAGAAGAGCCAATGCTGGATACTTCACCCACACCTCAAGCCGGCCAAGTTCATGAAGGAGCGTGAGGGAAGGGCAAATGTGACTGAAGGTTCAAGTGGAGCTGGCACCAGCAAGGCGAGTGAAGCGGATGGGCTTGGAGGCAATGATGGGAATGGGAAGTCTCTGGTGGCTTACACAGGCGCCTCAAGCTCACGCAGCAATGATGACTACATCAAGAGATCAGACCTTGATGCTCTCTTCAAAATGCTAAAGGAAAACGGTAACACTTATGGTTATTCCTTTGGAGCCTCTATGATTGCATATAAGGATGATCACTTGATTAGAGAACTAGTAGAACGGTTAGAAGCTAGAATGAGTATAGAACTGCTCACATTGCTAGAACTGATAGGATGCATCCATCACTTAGTAATCTATGTCATAATGCTAAACGAGTAGGTAAACCATTGATTGTTGATTCTGGTGCATCACATCATATGATAAGTGATGAGAACTTGATTAAGGATATAGAACCTACGCATGGGCATGTGATGATAGCAAATGGGGATAAGATACCTATTAGAGGAATAGGAAAGCTTAAGTTGTTTAACAAAGAATCTAGAGCTTTTTACATGCCTGAATTCACATCAAACCTATTATCTGTGAAGAAATGTACTAATGATTTACAATGCAATGTTATCTTTAGTCCTAATGATGTGAAGTTTCAGGATATTGAGAGCAGCAAATTGATTGGGAAAGGGTGACTAAGGGAGATCTCTATATGCTTGAAGAACTCACTTCTGTTCCTGATTATAGTTGCTCATTTACTTCTGCTTCTTTGTTGAATAAAAATGCATTGTGGCATGCTAGAGTAGGACACCCTCATGTTAAAGCTTTGAACTTAATGGTACCAGGTGTTGTGTTTGAGAACAAAGATTGTGAAGCTTGTATTTTAGGCAAGCATTGTAGAACTGTGTTTCAAAAGTCTACTACTATTATGATAACTGCTTTGATCTAATTCATTCTGATGTATGGACTGCCCCTTGCTTATCTAGAGATAGTTATAAGTACTTTGTCACATTCATTGATGAAAAATCCAAATACACCTGGTTAACCTAATTCAGACCAAAGATAGGGTACTTGATGCATTTAGGAACTTTCAAACTTATGTAACTAACCATTATCATGCTAAGATTAAAATTTTGAGATCAGATAATGGAGGAGAGTACACAAGTCATGCATTCAAGGAACACTTATCACAACATGGGATCCTACATCAAACAAGCTGTCCGTATACTCCACAGCAAAATGGAGTGGCTGAGAGGAAGAATAGGCACCTCATGGAAGTGGCAAGGTCTCTTATGTTTCAGAGTAATGTTCCAAAGAGATTCTGGAGTGATGCGGTTGCCACTGCTTGTTACTTGATCAACAGAACTCCAACCAAGGTTCTGAATGAGAAGGCTCCATTTGAAGTTCTGAACAGGTACAAACCAGTGCTTGATTACTTGCGAGTCTTTGGATGTCTATGCTTTGTGCTCAAACCAGGAGAGATGATCAACAAGCTAGAAGCAAGAAGTACTAAGGCTGTGTTCATAGGATACTCAGCTACACAGAAAGGATACAAATGCTATGATCCTATAGCAAGGAGAGTTCTTGTATCTAGAGATGTGAAGTTCTTGGAAGATAGAGGATACTATGAAGAAAAGAAACAAGAAGACTTGAAGGACTTAACATCAGACAAGGCAACCACCTTGCGGATCATCCTTGAAGGTCTTGGAATCAGTACATCCCAGGATCCAAGAGATCACGCAACAACACCTCCTGAAGTTGGTTCACCATCCCACCTTGATCATGAGGGAGGAGAGACGCATGAGGAGGAGCCTACTCAAGAGGTTAACCAAGATGAAGGAGAAGAGAGCATAGGCTCTGATGGTCATGGGCATGATCATGGTGTGATACAAACACCTTCTCAAGATGAAGTGGTAGAAGAACAACAGGAAGAAGAACCGGTTGTGCAGCCACTAAGAAGGAGTACAAGGATAAGGAAGGATCCTTCCAGTTGGGTAAACACGAGAGTGTACTACAATGCCCAAGCTGTGGAGCATCCTTCTCAAGCCGTGTGCTCCTTTGCTCAATATCCAGAAGCACATTGCGCTTTCATGGTAAACTTGGATGAGAATCACATCCCAAGAAGCTATGAAGAGGCAATGAAGGATAAGAATGGAAAGAATCAGTAGGAGATGAGGCAGGAGCTATGATCAAGAATGATACATGGTATGAGAGTGAGTTACCAAAAGGGAAGAAGGCTGTGACTAGTAGATGGATATTCACAATCAAGTACAAAGCGGATGGAAAGATTGAGAGGAAGAAGTCAAGGCTAGTTGCAAGAGGTTTCACTCAAACTTATGGAGAAGATTACATAGAAACCTTTGCACCAGTAGCTAAACTACACACAATCCGGATTGTACTAAGCTTGGCTGTGAATCTTGGATGGGGGTTATGGCAAATGGATGTGAAGAATGCGTTTCTACAAGGTGAACTTGAGGATGAAGTGTATATGCATCCACCTCCAGGCCTTGAACACTTAGTGAAGAAAGGGAATGTGTTGAGACTGAAGAAAGCTATCTATGGGCTGAAGCAATCACCAAGAGCTTGGTACAACAAGTTGAGCACTACTCTGAATGGCCGAGGCTTCAAGAAGTCTGAACTAGATCACACCCTCTTCACACTCACGACTCCCTCAGGTATGATTGCTCTCCTTGTGTATGTTGATGATATCATTATCACAGGGAGTGATAAGGAAGGTATCATAGCAACCAAGGAGTTTCTTAAATCCATGTTGAGATTAAAGACTTGGGAGAAATGAAATACTTCCTTGGAATTGAGATATGTAGATCCAAGGAAGGTTTGTTCATGTCCAAAGGAAGTATACACTTGATCTTTTGAAAGGTGCAGGTGCTCATGGAGGCAAGACAGCAAGGATGCCTATGGAGGATGGCTACAAAGTCCCACGAGAGGGGGAGATTGAAGACAGCAAACCTTATCAGGATCCTAAACTCTATAGAAAACTAGTTGGCAAATTGATTTATCTTACTATAACTAGACCTGACATTTGTTTTGCTGTGAATCAGGTGAGTCAACACATGCAAGTGCCTAAGGAACATCATTGGCGCATGGTGGAGAGGATCTTGATGTATCTCAACGGCTCACCTGATCAAGGAGTATGGATGGGCTGCAATGGAAGCACTGAAGTGGTGGGATACTGTGATGCGGATTGGGCTGGTGATAGAGCAGACAGGAGATCAACCACAGGCTATTGCACATTCATTGGAGGCAACTTGGTGACTTGGAAGAGCAAGAAGCAGAAGGTAGTGTCATGTTCAAGTGCAGAAGCCGAGTATAGAGCCATGCTGAAGCTCACCAAGAGTTGGTATGGATCAAAGGCATCTTGAAGCACTTGGAGATTGATCAAGCAACTCCAATGACAATGCATTGTGACAATCAAGCTGCCATCCACATTGCATCCAACTCGGTGTTTTCATGAGAGGACCAAGCACATTGAAGTTGATTGCCACAAGGTGAGACAGATGATTGTGCTAGGGGTGATCTTGCCATGTTATACAAGGAGTGAAGATCAGCTAGCGGATGTGTTCACCAAGGCTGCAAGGCAAAAGACTATGGAGTCCATTCACATCAGATTGGGACTCATAGATCTTGGGAAGGAAGGAGCTAATCCCCTTAGCTGCAAGGTCTTTACTCTTTTTCCCTCATCAAAGTTTTATCCCATTGGGTTTCTTTGGTGAGGTTTTTAATGAGGAAGATCTTGTAGCTTTCAAGCTTAGGCTTTCACAAGCTAAGCTTGAGGG
>NW_026016154.1:0-26900 GCF_020379485.1 Brassica napus | reverse complement strand
TTTCATCCTGGTTTGATTGGAACGACGAAGAGCTGTCCTATTCCCAAACTGGGAAACTGGAATCACCTGATTAGAAAGTGGGATAACTTCTTCATCCCACTCCTATGAGATTTATTCAACTTCCTGGTGATTCTCCACCATTATGTATCCAAATCAAGCTTCTTACAAAGTGATTCATCCTGGTTTATTGGAACGACGAAGAAGCTGTCCTATTCCCAAACTGGGAAACTGGAATCACCTGATTAGAAAGTGGGATAACTTCTTCATCCCAACTCCTATGAGATTTATTCAACTTCCTGGTGATTCTCCACCACTTTATGTATCCAAATCAAGCTTCTTACAAAGTGATTCATCCTGGTTTATTGGAACGACGAAGAAGCTGTCCTATTCCCAAACTGGGAAACTGGAATCACCTGATTAGAAAGTGGGATAACTTCTTCATCCCAACTCCTATGAGATTTATTCAACTTCCTGGTGTTCTCCACCACTTTATGTATCCAAATCAAGCTTCTTACAAAGTGATTCATCCTGGTTTATTGGAACGACGAAGAAGCTGTCCTATTCCCAAACTGGGAAACTGGAATCACCTGATTAGAAAGTGGGATAACTTCTTCATCCCAACTCCTATGAGATTTATTCAACTTCCTGGTGATCTCCACCACTTTATGTATCCAAATCAAGCTTCTTACAAAGTGATTCATCCTGGTGTTGATTGGAAACGACGAAGAAGCTGTCCTATTCCCAAACTGGGAAACTGGAATCACCTGATTAGAAAGTGGGATAACTTCTTCATCCCAACTCCTATGAGATTTATTCAACTTCCTGGTGATTCTCCACCACTTTATGTATCCAAATCAAGCTTCTTACAAAGTGATTCATCCTGGTTGATTGGAACGACGAAGAAGCTGTCCTATTCCCAAACTGGGAAACTGGAATCATGATTGATTAGAAAGTGGGATAACTTCTTCATCCCAACTCCTATGAGATTTATTCAACTTCCTGGTGATTCTCCACCACTTTATGTATCCAAATCAAGCTTTTACAAAGTGATTCATCCTGGTTTATTGGAACGACGAAGAAGCTGTCCTATTCCCAAACTGGGGGAAACTGGAATCACCTGATTAGAAAGTGGGATAACTTCTTCATCCCAACTCCTATGAGATTTATTCAACTTCCTGGTGATTCTCCACCACTTTATGTATCCAAATCAAGCTTCTTAAAGTGATTCATCCTGGTTTGATTGGAACGACGAAGAAGCTGTCCTATTCCCAAACTGGGAAACTGGAATCACCTGATTAGAAAGTGGGATAACTTCTTCATCCCAACTCCTATGAGATTTATTCAACTTCCTGGTGATTCTCCACCACTTTATGTATCCAAATCAAGCTTCTTACAAAGTGATTCATCCTGGTTTGATTGGAACGACGAAGAAGCTGTCCTATTCCCAAACTGGGAAACTGGAATCACCTGATTAGAAAGTGGGATAACTTCTTCATCCCAACTCCTATGAGATTATTCAACTTCCTGGTGATTCTCCACCACTTTATGTATCCAAATCAAGCTTCTTACAAAGTGATTCATCCTGGTTTATTGGAACGACGAAGAAGCTGTCCTATTCCCAAACTGGGAAACTGGAATCACCTGATTAGAAAGTGGGATAACTTCTTCATCCCAACTCCTATGAGATTTATTCAACTTCCTGGTGATTCTCCACCACTTTATGTATCCAAATCAAGCTTCTTACAAAGTGATTCATCCTGGTTGATTGGAACGACGAAGAAGCTGTCCTATTCCCAAACTGGGAAACTGGAATCACCTGATTAGAAAGTGGGATAACTTCTTCATCCCAACTCCTATGAGATTTATTCAACTTCCTGGTGATTCTCCACCACTTTATGTATCCAAATCAAGCTTCTTACAAAGTGATTCATCCTGGTTTGATTGGAACGACGAAGAAGCTGTCCTATTCCCAAACTGGGAAACTGGAATCACCTGATTAGAAAGTGGGATAACTTCTTCATCCCAACTCCTATGAGATTATTCAACTTCCTGGTGATTCTCCACCACTTTATGTATCCAAATCAAGCTTCTTACAAAGTGATTCATCCTGGTTTGATTGGAACGACGAAGAAGCTGTCCTATTCCCAAACTGGGAAACTGGAATCACCTGATTAGAAAGTGGGATAACTTCTTCATCCCAACTCCTATGAGATTTATTCAACTTCCTGGTGATTCTCCACCACTTTATGTATCCAAATCAAGCTTCTTACAAAGTGATTCATCCTGGTTTATTGGAACGACGAAGAAGCTGTCCTATTCCCAAACTGGGAAACTGGAATCACCTGATTAGAAAGTGGGATAACTTCTTCATCCCAACTCCTATGAGATTTATTCAACTTCCTGGTGATTCTCCACCACTTTATGTATCCAAATCAAGCTTCTTACAAAGTGATTCATCCTGGTTGATTGGAACGACGAAGAAGCTGTCCTATTCCCAAACTGGGAAACTGGAATCACCTGATTAGAAAGTGGGATAACTTCTTCATCCCAACTCCTATGAGATTTATTCAACTTCCTGGTGATTCTCCACCACTTTATGTATCCAAATCAAGCTTCTTACAAAGTGATTCATCCTGGTTTATTGGAACGACGAAGAAGCTGTCCTATTCCCAAACTGGGAAACTGGAATCACCTGATTAGAAAGTGGGATAACTTCTTCATCCCAACTCCTATGAGATTTATTCAACTTCCTGGTGATTCTCCAACACTTTATGTATCCAAATCAAGCTTCTTACAAAGTGATTCATCCTGGTTTGATTGGAACGACGAAGAAGCTGTCCTATTCCCAAACTGGGAAACTGGAATCACCTGATTAGAAAGTGGGATAACTTCTTCATCCCAACTCCTATGAGATTTATTCAACTTCCTGGTGATTCTCCACCACTTTATGTATCCAAATCAAGCTTCTTACAAAGTGATTCATCCTGGTTTGATTGGAACGACGAAGAAGCTGTCCTATTCCCAAACTGGGAAACTGGAATCACCTGATTAGAAAGTGGGATAACTTCTTCATCCCAACTCCTATGAGATTTATTCAACTTCCTGGTGATTCTCCACCACTTTATGTATCCAAATCAAGCTTCTTACAAAGTGATTCATCCTGGTTTGATTGGAACGACGAAGAAGCTGTCCTATTCCCAAACTGGGAAACTGGAATCACCTGATTAGAAAGTGGGATAACTTCTTCATCCCAACTCCTATGAGATTTATTCAACTTCCTGGTGATTCTCCAACACTTTATGTATCCAAATCAAGCTTCTTACAAAGTGATTCATCCTGGTTTGATTGGAACGACGAAGAAGCTGTCCTATTCCCAAACTGGGAAACTGGAATCACCTGATTAGAAAGTGGGATAACTTCTTCATCCCAACTCCTATGAGATTTATTCAACTTCCTGGTGATTCTCCACCACTTTATGTATCCAAATCAAGCTTCTTACAAAGTGATTCATCCTGGTTTATTGGAACGACGAAGAAGCTGTCCTATTCCCAAACTGGGAAACTGGAATCACCTGATTAGAAAGTGGGATAACTTCTTCATCCCAACTCCTATGAGATTTATTCAACTTCCTGGTGATTCTCCACCACTTTATGTATCCAAATCAAGCTTCTTACAAAGTGATTCATCCTGGTTTGATTGGAACGACGAAGAAGCTGTCCTATTCCCAAACTGGGAAACTGGAATCACCTGATTAGAAAGTGGGATAACTTCTTCATCCCAACTCCTATGAGATTTATTCAACTTCCTGGTGATTCTCCAACACTTTATGTATCCAAATCAAGCTTCTTACAAAGTGATTCATCCTGGTTTGATTGGAACGACGAAGAAGCTGTCCTATTCCCAAACTGGGAAACTGGAATCACCTGATTTAGAAAGTGGGATAACTTCTTCATCCCAACTCCTATGAGATTTATTCAACTTCCTGGTGATTCTCCACCACTTTATGTATCCAAATCAAGCTTCTTACAAAGTGATTCATCCTGGTTTGATTGGAACGACGAAGAAGCTGTCCTATTCCCAAACTGGGAAACTGGAATCACCTGATTAGAAAGTGGGATAACTTCTTCATCCCAACTCCTATGAGATTTATTCAACTTCCTGGTGATTCTCCACCACTTATGTATCCAAATCAAGCTTCTTACAAAGTGATTCATCCTGGTGTTGGAACGACGAAGAAGCTGTCCTATTCCCAAACTGGGAAACTGGAATCACCTGATTAGAAAGTGGGATAACTTCTTCATCCCAACTCCTATGAGATTTATTCAACTTCCTGGTGATTCTCCACCACTTTATGTATCCAAATCAAGCTTCTTACAAAGTGATTCATCCTGGTTTGATTGGAACGACGAAGAAGCTGTCCTATTCCCAAACTGGGAAACTGGAATCACCTGATTAGAAAGTGGGATAACTTCTTCATCCCAACTCCTATGAGATTTATTCAACTTCCTGGTGATTCTCCACCACTTTATGTATCCAAATCAAGCTTCTTACAAAGTGATTCATCCTGGTTTGATTGGAACGACGAAGAAGCTGTCCTATTCCCAAACTGGGAAACTGGAATCACCTGATTAGAAAGTGGGATAACTTCTTCATCCCAACTCCTATGAGATTTATTCAACTTCCTGGTGATTCTCCACCACTTTATGTATCCAAATCAAGCTTCTTACAAAGTGATTCATCCTGGTTTATTGGAACGACGAAGAAGCTGTCCTATTCCCAAACTGGGAAACTGGAATCACCTGATTAGAAAGTGGGATAACTTCTTCATCCCAACTCCTATGAGATTTATTCAACTTCCTGGTGATTCTCCACCACTTTATGTATCCAAATCAAGCTTCTTACAAAGTGATTCATCCTGGTGTTATTGGAACGACGAAGAAGCTGTCCTATTCCCAAACTGGGAAACTGGAATCACCTGATTAGAAAGTGGGATAACTTCTTCATCCCAACTCCTATGAGATTTATTCAACTTCCTGGTGATTCTCCACCACTTTATGTATCCAAATCAAGCTTCTTACAAAGTGATTCATCCTGGTTTATTGGAACGACGAAGAAGCTGTCCTATTCCCAAACTGGGAAACTGGAATCACCTGATTAGAAAGTGGGATAACTTCTTCATCCCAACTCCTATGAGATTTATTCAACTTCCTGGTGATTCTCCACCACTTTATGTATCCAAATCAAGCTTTACAAAGTGATTCATCCTGGTTTGATTGGAACGACGAAGAAGAAGCTGTCCTATTCCCAAACTGGGAAACTGGAATCACCTGATTAGAAAGTGGGATAACTTCTTCATCCCAACTCCTATGAGATTTATTCAACTTCCTGGTGATTCTCCACCACTTTATGTATCCAAATCAAGCTTCTTACAAAGTGATTCATCCTGGTTTATTGGAACGACGAAGAAGCTGTCCTATTCCCAAACTGGGAAACTGGAATCACCTGATTAGAAAGTGGGATAACTTCTTCATCCCAACTCCTATGAGATTTATTCAACTTCCTGGTGATTCTCCACCACTTTATGTATCCAAATCAAGCTTCTTACAAAGTGATTCATCCTGGTTTATTGGAACGACGAAGAAGCTGTCCTATTCCCAAACTGGGAAACTGGAATCACCTGATTAGAAAGTGGGATAACTTCTTCATCCCAACTCCTATGAGATTTATTCAACTTCCTGGTGATTCTCCACCACTTTATGTATCCAAATCAAGCTTCTTACAAAGTGATTCATCCTGGTGTTATTGGAACGACGAAGAAGCTGTCCTATTCCCAAACTGGGAAACTGGAATCACCTGATTAGAAAGTGGGATAACTTCTTCATCCCAACTCCTATGAGATTATTCAACTTCCTGGTGATTCTCCACCACTTTATGTATCCAAATCAAGCTTCTTACAAAGTGATTCATCCTGGTGATTGGAACGACGAAGAAGCTGTCCTATTCCCAAACTGGAAAACTGGAATCACCTGATTAGAAAGTGGGATAACTTCTTCATCCCAACTCCTATGAGATTTATTCAACTTCCTGGTGATTCTCCACCACTTTATGTATCCAAATCAAGCTTCTTACAAAGTGATTCATCCTGGTTTGATTGGAACGACGAAGAAGCTGTCCTATTCCCAAACTGGGAAACTGGAATCACCTGATTAGAAAGTGGGATAACTTCTTCATCCCAACTCCTATGAGATTTATTCAACTTCCTGGTGATTCTCCAACACTTTATGTATCCAAATCAAGCTTCTTACAAAGTGATTCATCCTGGTTTGATTGGAACGACGAAGAAGCTGTCCTATTCCCAAACTGGGAAACTGGAATCACCTGATTAGAAAGTGGGATAACTTCTTCATCCCAACTCCTATGAGATTTATTCAACTTCCTGGTGATTCTCCACCACTTTATGTATCCAAATCAAGCTTCTTACAAAGTGATTCATCCTGGGTTTGATTGGAACGACGAAGAAGCTGTCCTATTCCCAAACTGGGAAACTGGAATCACCTGATTAGAAAGTGGGATAACTTCTTCATCCCAACTCCTATGAGATTTATTCAACTTCCTGGTGATTCTCCACCACTTTATGTATCCAAATCAAGCTTCTTACAAAGTGATTCATCCTGGTTTGATTGGAACGACGAAGAAGCTGTCCTATTCCCAAACTGGGAAACTGGAATCACCTGATTAGAAAGTGGGATAACTTCTTCATCCCAACTCCTATGAGATTTATTCAACTTCCTGGTGATTCTCCACCACTTTATGTATCCAAATCAAGCTTCTTACAAAGTGATTCATCCTGGTTTGATTGGAACGACGAAGAAGCTGTCCTATTCCCAAACTGGGAAACTGGAATCACCTGATTAGAAAGTGGGATAACTTCTTCATCCCAACTCCTATGAGATTTATTCAACTTCCTGGTGATTCTCCACCACTTTATGTATCCAAATCAAGCTTCTTACAAAGTGATTCATCCTGGTTTGATTGGAACGACGAAGAAGCTGTCCTATTCCCAAACTGGGAAACTGGAATCACCTGATTAGAAAGTGGGATAACTTCTTCATCCCAACTCCTATGAGATTTATTCAACTTCCTGGTGATTCTCCACCACTTTATGTATCCAAATCAAGCTTCTTACAAAGTGATTCATCCTGGTGTTATTGGAACGACGAAGAAGCTGTCCTATTCCCAAACTGGGAAACTGGAATCACCTGATTAGAAAGTGGGATAACTTCTTCATCCCAACTCCTATGAGATTTATTCAACTTCCTGGTGATTCTCCACCACTTTATGTATCCAAATCAAGCTTCTTACAAAGTGATTCATCTGGTTTGATTGGAACGACGAAGAAGCTGTCCTATTCCCAAACTGGGAAACTGGAATCACCTGATTAGAAAGTGGGATAACTTCTTCATCCCAACTCCTATGAGATTTATTCAACTTCCTGGTGATTCTCCACCACTTTATGTATCCAAATCAAGCTTCTTACAAAGTGATTCATCCTGGTTTGATTGGAACGACGAAGAAGCTGTCCTATTCCCAAACTGGGAAACTGGAATCACCTGATTAGAAAGTGGGATAACTTCTTCATCCCAACTCCTATGAGATTTATTCAACTTCCTGGTGATTCTCCACCACTTTATGTATCCAAATCAAGCTTCTTACAAAGTGATTCATCCTGGGTTGATTGGAACGACGAAGAAGCTGTCCTATTCCCAACTGGGAAACTGGAATCACCTGATTAGAAAGTGGGATAACTTCTTCATCCCAACTCCTATGAGATTTATTCAACTTCCTGGTGATTCTCCACCACTTTATGTATCCAAATCAAGCTTCTTACAAAGTGATTCATCCTGGTTTATTGGAACGACGAAGAAGCTGTCCTATTCCCAAACTGGGAAACTGGAATCACTGATTAGAAAGTGGGATAACTTCTTCATCCCAACTCCTATGAGATTTATTCAACTTCCTGGTGATTCTCCACCACTTTATGTATCCAAATCAAGCTTCTTACAAAGTGATTCATCCTGGTTTATTGGAACGACGAAGAAGCTGTCCTATTCCCAAACTGGGAAACTGGAATCACCTGATTAGAAAGTGGGATAACTTCTTCATCCCAACTCCTATGAGATTTATTCAACTTCCTGGTGATTCTCCACCACTTTATGTATCCAAATCAAGCTTCTTACAAAGTGATTCATCCTGGTTTGATTGGAACGACGAGAAGATGTCCTATTCCCAAACTGGGAAACTGGAATCACCTGATTAGAAAGTGGGATAACTTCTTCATCCCAACTCCTATGAGATTTATTCAACTTCCTGGTGATTCTCCACCACTTTATGTATCCAAATCAAGCTTCTTACAAAGTGATTCATCCTGGTTTGATTGGAACGACGAAGAAGCTGTCCTATTCCCAAACTGGGAAACTGGAATCACCTGATTAGAAAGTGGGATAACTTCTTCATCCCAACTCCTATGAGATTTATTCAACTTCCTGGTGATTCTCCACCACTTTATGTATCCAAATCAAGCTTCTTACAAAGTGATTCATCCTGGTTTGATTGGAACGACGAAGAAGCTGTCCTATTCCCAAACTGGGAAACTGGAATCACCTGATTAGAAAGTGGGATAACTTCTTCATCCCAACTCCTATGAGATTTATTCAACTTCCTGGTGATTCTCCACCACTTTATGTATCCAAATCAAGCTTCTTACAAAGTGATTCATCCTGGTTTATTGGAACGACGAAGAAGCTGTCCTATTCCCAAACTGGGAAACTGGAATCACCTGATTAGAAAGTGGGATAACTTCTTCATCCCAACTCCTATGAGATTTATTCAACTTCCTGGTGATTCTCCACCACTTTATGTATCCAAATCAAGCTTCTTACAAAGTGATTCATCCTGGTGTTATTGGAACGACGAAGAAGCTGTCCTATTCCCAAACTGGGAAACTGGAATCACCTGATTAGAAAGTGGGATAACTTCTTCATCCCAACTCCTATGAGATTTATTCAACTTCCTGGTGATTCTCCACCACTTTATGTATCCAAATCAAGCTTCTTACAAAGTGATTCATCCTGGTTTGATTGGAACGACGAAGAAGCTGTCCTATTCCCAAACTGGGAAACTGGAATCACCTGATTAGAAAGTGGGATAACTTCTTCATCCCAACTCCTATGAGATTTATTCAACTTCCTGGTGATTCTCCACCACTTTATGTATCCAAATCAAGCTTCTTACAAAGTGATTCATCCTGGTTTGATTGGAACGACGAAGAAGCTGTCCTATTCCCAAACTGGGAAACTGGAATCACCTGATTAGAAAGTGGGATAACTTCTTCATCCCAACTCCTATGAGATTTATTCAACTTCCTGGTGATTCTCCACCACTTTATGTATCCAAATCAAGCTTCTTACAAAGTGATTCATCCTGGTTTATTGGAACGACGAAGAAGCTGTCCTATTCCCAAACTGGGAAACTGGAATCACCTGATTGAAAGTGGGATAACTTCTTCATCCCAACTCCTATGAGATTTATTCAACTTCCTGGTGATTCTCCACCACTTTATGTATCCAAATCAAGCTTCTTACAAAGTGATTCATCCTGGTTTGATTGGAACGACGAAGAAGCTGTCCTATTCCCAAACTGGGAAACTGGAATCACCTGATTAGAAAGTGGGATAACTTCTTCATCCCAACTCCTATGAGATTTATTCAACTTCCTGGTGATTCTCCACCACTTTATGTATCCAAATCAAGCTTCTTACAAAGTGATTCATCCTGGTTTATTGGAACGACGAAGAAGCTGTCCTATTCCCAAACTGGGAAACTGGAATCACCTGATTAGAAAGTGGGATAACTTCTTCATCCCAACTCCTATGAGATTTATTCAACTTCCTGGTGATTCTCCACCACTTTATGTATCCAAATCAAGCTTCTTACAAAGTGATTCATCCTGGTTTGATTGGAACGACGAAGAAGCTGTCCTTTCCCAAACTGGGAAACTGGAATCACCTGATTAGAAAGTGGGATAACTTCTTCATCCCAACTCCTATGAGATTTATTCAACTTCCTGGTGATTCTCCACCACTTTATGTATCCAAATCAAGCTTCTTACAAAGTGATTCATCCTGGTTTGATTGGAACGACGAAGAAGCTGTCCTATTCCCAAACTGGGAAACTGGAATCACCTGATTAGAAAGTGGGATAACTTCTTCATCCCAACTCCTATGAGATTATTCAACTTCCTGGTGATTCTCCACCACTTTATGTATCCAAATCAAGCTTCTTACAAAGTGATTCATCCTGGTTTGATTGGAACGACGAAGAAGCTGTCCTATTCCCAAACTGGGAAACTGGAATCACCTGATTAGAAAGTGGGATAACTTCTTCATCCCAACTCCTATGAGATTATTCAACTTCCTGGTGATTCTCCAACACTTTATGTATCCAAATCAAGCTTCTTACAAAGTGATTCATCCTGGTGTTGATTGGAACGACGAAGAAGCTGTCCTATTCCCAAACTGGGAAACTGGAATCACCTGATTAGAAAGTGGGATAACTTCTTCATCCCAACTCCTATGAGATTTATTCAACTTCCTGGTGATTCTCCACCACTTTATGTATCCAAATCAAGCTTCTTACAAAGTGATTCATCCTGGTTTATTGGAACGACGAAGAAGCTGTCCTATTCCCAAACTGGGAAACTGGAATCACCTGATTAGAAAGTGGGATAACTTCTTCATCCCAACTCCTATGAGATTTATTCAACTTCCTGGTGATTCTCCACCACTTTATGTATCCAAATCAAGCTTCTTCACAAGTGATTCATCCTGGTTTGATTGGAACGACGAAAAAGCTGTCCTATTCCCAAACTGGGAAACTGGAATCACCTGATTAGAAAGTGGGATAACTTCTTCATCCCAACTCCTATGAGATTTATTCAACTTCCTGGTGATTCTCCACCACTTTATGTATCCAAATCAAGCTTCTTACAAAGTGATTCATCCTGGTTGATTGGAACGACGAAGAAGCTGTCCTATTCCCAAACTGGGAAACTGGAATCACCTGATTAGAAAGTGGGATAACTTCTTCATCCCAACTCCTATGAGATTTATTCAACTTCCTGGTGATTCTCCACCACTTTATGTATCCAAATCAAGCTTCTTACAAAGTGATTCATCCTGGTTTATTGGAACGACGAAGAAGCTGTCCTATTCCCAAACTGGGAAACTGGAATCACCTGATTAGAAAGTGGGATAACTTCTTCATCCCAACTCCTATGAGATTTATTCAACTTCCTGGTGATTCTCCACCACTTTATGTATCCAAATCAAGCTTCTTACAAAGTGATTCATCCTGGTTTGATTGGAACGACGAAGAAGCTGTCCTATTCCCAAACTGGGAAACTGGAATCACCTGATTAGAAAGTGGGATAACTTCTTCATCCCAACTCCTATGAGATTATTCAACTTCCTGGTGATTCTCCACCACTTTATGTATCCAAATCAAGCTTCTTACAAAGTGATTCATCCTGGTTTGATTGGAACGACGAAGAAGCTGTCCTATTCCCAAACTGGGAAACTGGAATCACCTGATTAGAAAGTGGGATAACTTCTTCATCCCAACTCCTATGAGATTTATTCAACTTCCTGGTGATTCTCCACCACTTTATGTATCCAAATCAAGCTTCTTACAAAGTGATTCATCCTGGTTTGATTGGAACGACGAAGAAGCTGTCCTATTCCCAAACTGGGAAACTGGAATCACCTGATTAGAAAGTGGGATAACTTCTTCATCCCAACTCCTATGAGATTAATTCAACTTCCTGGTGATTCTCCACCACTTTATGTATCCAAATCAAGCTTCTTACAAAGTGATTCATCCTGGTTTGATTGGAACGACGAAGAAGCTGTCCTATTCCCAAACTGGGAAACTGGAATCACCTGATTAGAAAGTGGGATAACTTCTTCATCCCAACTCCTATGAGATTTATTCAACTTCCTGGTGATTCTCCACCACTTTATGTATCCAAATCAAGCTTCTTACAAAGTGATTCATCCTGGTTTTATTGGAACGACGAAGAAGCTGTCCTATTCCCAAACTGGGAAACTGGAATCACCTGATTAGAAAGTGGGATAACTTCTTCATCCCAACTCCTATGAGATTTATTCAACTTCCTGGTGATTCTCCAACTTTATGTATCCAAATCAAGCTTCTTACAAAGTGATTCATCCTGGTTTATTGGAACGACGAAGAAGCTGTCCTATTCCCAAACTGGGAAACTGGAATCACCTGATTAGAAAGTGGGATAACTTCTTCATCCCAACTCCTATGAGATTAATTCAACTTCCTGGTGATTCTCCACCACTTTATGTATCCAAATCAAGCTTCTTACAAAGTGATTCATCCTGGTTTATTGGAACGACGAAGAAGCTGTCCTATTCCCAAACTGGGAAACTGGAATCACCTGATTAGAAAGTGGGATAACTTCTTCATCCCAACTCCTATGAGATTTATTCAACTTCCTGGTGATTCTCCACCACTTTATGTATCCAAATCAAGCTTCTTACAAAGTGATTCATCCTGGTGTTGATTGGAACGACGAAGAAGCTGTCCTATTCCCAAACTGGGAAACTGGAATCACCTGATTAGAAAGTGGGATAACTTCTTCATCCCAACTCCTATGAGATTTATTCAACTTCCTGGTGATTCTCCACCACTTTATGTATCCAAATCAAGCTTCTTACAAAGTGATTCATCCTGGTTTGATTGGAACGACGAAGAAGCTGTCCTATTCCCAAACTGGGAAACTGGAATCACCTGATTAGAAAGTGGGATAACTTCTTCATCCCAACTCCTATGAGATTTATTCAACTTCCTGGTGATTCTCCACCACTTTATGTATCCAAATCAAGCTTCTTACAAAGTGATTCATCCTGGTTTATTGGAACGACGAAGAAGCTGTCCTATTCCCAAACTGGGAAACTGGAATCACCTGATTAGAAAGTGGGATAACTTCTTCATCCCAACTCCTATGAGATTTATTCAACTTCCTGGTGATTCTCCACCACTTTATGTATCCAAATCAAGCTTCTTACAAAGTGATTCATCCTGGTTTGATTGGAACGACGAAGAAGCTGTCCTATTCCCAAACTGGGAAACTGGAATCACCTGATTAGAAAGTGGGATAACTTCTTCATCCCAACTCCTATGAGATTTATTCAACTTCCTGGTGATTCTCCACCACTTTATGTATCCAAATCAAGCTTCTTACAAAGTGATTCATCCTGGTTTGATTGGACGACGAAGAAGCTGTCCTATTCCCAAACTGGGAAACTGGAATCACCTGATTAGAAAGTGGGATAACTTCTTCATCCCAACTCCTATGAGATTTATTCAACTTCCTGGTGATTCTCCACCACTTTATGTATCCAAATCAAGCTTCTTACAAAGTGATTCATCCTGGTTTATTGGAACGACGAAGAAGCTGTCCTATTCCCAAACTGGGAAACTGGAATCACCTGATTTTGAAAGTGGGATAACTTCTTCATCTCAACTCCTATGAGATTTATTCAACTTCCTGGTGATTCTCCACCACTTTATGTATCCAAATCAAGCTTCTTACAAAGTGATTCATCCTGGTGTTTTGACGACGACGAAGAAGCTGTCCTATTCCCAAACTGGGAAACTGGAATCACCTGATTAGAAAGTGGGATAACTTCTTCATCCCAACTCCTATGAGATTTATTCAACTTCCTGGTGATTCTCCAACACTTTATGTATCCAAATCAAGCTTCTTGCAAAGTGATTCATCCTGGTTGATTGGAACGACGAAGAAGCTGTCCTATTCCCAAACTGGGAAACTGGAATCACCTGATTATGAAAGTGGGATAACTTCTTCATCCCAACTCCTATGAGATTTATTCAACTTCCTGGTGATTCTCCACCACTTTATGTATCCAAATCAAGCTTCTTACAAAGTGATTCATCCTGGTTTGATTGGAACGACGAAGAAGCTGTCCTATTCCCAAACTGGGAAACTGGAATCACCTGATTAGAAAGTGGGATAACTTCTTCATCCCAACTCCTATGAGTTATTCAACTTCCTGGTGATTCTCCACCACTTTATGTATCCAAATCAAGCTTCTTACAAAGTGATTCATCCTGGTTTGATTGGAACGACGAAGAAGCTGTCCTATTCCCAAACTGGGAAACTGGAATCACCTGATTAGAAAGTGGGATAACTTCTTCATCCAACTCCTATGAGATTTATTCAACTTCCTGGTGATTCTCCACCACTTTATGTATCCAAATCAAGCTTCTTACAAAGTGATTCATCCTGGTTTGATTGGAACGACGGAAGAAGCTGTCCTATTCCCAAACTGGGAAACTGGAATCACCTGATTAGAAAGTGGGATAACTTCTTCATCCCAACTCCTATGAGATTATTCAACTTCCTGGTGATTCTCCACCACTTTATGTATCCAAATCAAGCTTCTTACAAAGTGATTCATCCTGGTTTATTGGAACGACGAAGAAGCTGTCCTATTCCCAAACTGGGAAACTGGAATCACCTGATTAGAAAGTGGGATAACTTCTTCATCCCAACTCCTATGAGATTTATTCAACTTCCTGGTGATTCTCCACCACTTTATGTATCCAAATCAAGCTTACAAAGTGATTCATCCTGGTTTATTGGAACGACGAAGAAGCTGTCCTATTCCCAAACTGGGAAACTGGAATCACCTGATTAGAAAGTGGGATAACTTCTTCATCCCAACTCCTATGAGATTTATTCAACTTCCTGGTGATTCTCCAACACTTTATGTATCCAAATCAAGCTTCTTACAAAGTGATTCATCCTGGTGTTATTGGAACGACGAAGAAGCTGTCCTATTCCCAAACATGGAAACTGGAATCACCTGATTAGAAAGTGGGATAACTTCTTCATCCCAACTCCTATGAGATTTATTCAACTTCCTGGTGATTCTCCACCACTTTATGTATCCAAATCAAGCTTCTTACAAAGTGATTCATCCTGGTTTGATTGGAACGACGAAGAAGCTGTCCTATTCCCAAACTGGGAAACTGGAATCACCTGATTAGAAAGTGGGATAACTTCTTCATCCCAACTCCTATGAGATTTATTCAACTTCCTGGTGATTCTCCACCACTTTATGTATCCAAATCAAGCTTCTTACAAAGTGATTCATCCTGGTTTGATTGGAACGACGAAGAAGCTGTCCTATTCCCAAACTGGGAAACTGGAATCACCTGATTAGAAAGTGGGATAACTTCTTCATCCCAACTCCTATGAGATTTATTCAACTTCCTGGTGATTCTCCACCACTTTATGTATCCAAATCAAGCTTCTTACAAAGTGATTCATCCTGGTTTGATTGGAACGACGAAGAAGCTGTCCTATTCCCAAACTGGGAAACTGGAATCACCTGATTAGAAGTGGGATAACTTCTTCATCCCAACTCCTATGAGATTTATTCAACTTCCTGGTGATTCTCCACCACTTTATGTATCCAAATCAAGCTTCTTACAAAGTGATTCATCCTGGTTTATTGGAACGACGAAGAAGCTGTCCTATTCCCAAACTGGGAAACTGGAATCACCTGATTAGAAAGTGGGATAACTTCTTCATCCCAACTCCTATGAGATTTATTCAACTTCCTGGTGATTCTCCACCACTTTATGTATCCAAATCAAGCTTTTACAAAGTGAGTCATCCTGGTTTGATTGGAACGACGAAGAAGCTGTCCTATTCCCAAACTGGGAAACTGGAATCACCTGATTAGAAAGTGGGATAACTTCTTCATCCCAACTCCTATGAGATTTATTCAACTTCCTGGTGATTCTCCACCACTTTATGTATCCAAATCAAGCTTCTTACAAAGTGATTCATCCTGGTTATTGGAACGACGAAGAAGCTGTCCTATTCCCAAACTGGGAAACTGGAATCACCTGATTAGAAAGTGGGATAACTTCTTCATCCCAACTCCTATGAGATTTATTCAACTTCCTGGTGATTCTCCACCACTTTATGTATCCAAATCAAGCTTCTTACAAAGTGATTCATCCTGGTTTGATTGGAACGACGAAGAAGCTGTCCTATTCCCAAACTGGGAAACTGGAATCACCTGATTAGAAAGTGGGATAACTTCTTCATCCCAACTCCTATGAGATTTATTCAACTTCCTGGTGATTCTCCACCACTTTATGTATCCAAATCAAGCTTCTTACAAAGTGATTCATCCTGGTTTATTGGAACGACGAAGAAGCTGTCCTATTCCCAAACTGGGAAACTGGAATCACCTGATTAGAAAGTGGGATAACTTCTTCATCCCAACTCCTATGAGATTTATTCAACTTCCTGGTGATTCTCCACCACTTTATGTATCCAAATCAAGCTTCTTACAAAGTGATTCATCCTGGTTTGATTGGAACGACGAAGAAGCTGTCCTATTCCCAAACTGGGAAACTGGAATCACCTGATTAGAAAGTGGGATAACTTCTTCATCCCAACTCCTATGAGATTTATTCAACTTCCTGGTGATTCTCCACCACTTTATGTATCCAAATCAAGCTTCTTACAAAGTGATTCATCCTGGTTTGATTGGAACGACGAAGAAGCTGTCCTATTCCCAAACTGGGAAACTGGAATCACCTGATTAGAAAGTGGGATAACTTCTTCATCCCAACTCCTATGAGATTTATTCAACTTCCTTGTGATTCTCCACCACTTTATGTATCCAAATCAAGCTTCTTACAAAGTGATTCATCCTGGTTTGATTGGAACGACGAAGAAGCTGTCCTATTCCCAAACTGGGAAACTGGAATCACCTGATTAGAAAGTGGGATAACTTCTTCATCCCAACTCCTATGAGATTTATTCAACTTCCTGGTGATTCTCCACCACTTTATGTATCCAAATCAAGCTTCTTACAAAGTGATTCATCCTGGTTTGATTGGAACGACGAAGAAGCTGTCCTATTCCCAAACTGGGAAACTGGAATCACCTGATTAGAAAGTGGGATAACTTCTTCATCCCAACTCCTATGAGATTTATTCAACTTCCTGGTGATTCTCCAACACTTTATGTATCCAAATCAAGCTTCTTACAAAGTGATTCATCCTGGTTTGATTGGAACGACGAAGAAGCTGTCCTATTCCCAAACTGGGAAACTGGAATCACCTGATTAGAAAGTGGATAACTTCTTCATCCCAACTCCTATGAGATTAATTCAACTTCCTGGTGATTCTCCACCACTTTATGTATCCAAATCAAGCTTCTTACAAAGTGATTCATCCTGGTGTTATTGGAACGACGAAGAAGCTGTCCTATTCCCAAACTGGGAAACTGGAATCACCTGATTAGAAAGTGGGATAACTTCTTCATCCCAACTCCTATGAGATTTATTCAACTTCCTGGTGATTCTCCAACACTTTATGTATCCAAATCAAGCTTCTACAAAGTGATTCATCCTGGTTTGATTGGAACGACGAAGAAGCTGTCCTATTCCCAAACTGGGAAACTGGAATCACCTGATTAGAAAGTGGGATAACTTCTTCATCCCAACTCCTATGAGATTTATTCAACTTCCTGGTGTTTATCCACCACTTTATGTATCCAAATCAAGCTTCTTACAAAGTGATTCATCCTGGTTTATTGGAACGACGAAGAAGCTGTCCTATTCCCAAACTGGGAAACTGGAATCACCTGATTAGAAAGTGGGATAACTTCTTCATCCCAACTCCTATGAGATTTATTCAACTTCCTGGTGATTCTCACCACTTTATGTATCCAAATCAAGCTTCTTACAAAGTGATTCATCCTGGTTTGATTGGAACGACGAAGAAGCTGTCCTATTCCAAACTGGGAAACTGGAATCACCTGATTAGAAAGTGGGATAACTTCTTCATCCCAACTCCTATGAGATTTATTCAACTTCCTGGTGATTCTCCACCACTTTATGTATCCAAATCAAGCTTCTTACAAAGTGATTCATCCTGGTTTGATTGGAACGACGAAGAAGCTGTCCTATTCCCAAACTGGGAAACTGGAATCACCTGATTAGAAAGTGGGATAACTTCTTCATCCCAACTCCTATGAGATTTATTCAACTTCCTGGTGATTCTCCACCACTTTATGTATCCAAATCAAGCTTCTTACAAAGTGATTCATTGGTTTATTGGAACGACGAAGAAGCTGTCCTATTCCCAAACTGGGAAACTGGAATCACTGTTGAGTTGAAGTTGATTATATGGTTATGGAGAGAAGAGGAGTTGATGAAGAGGAGAAGAGATGGAGAAGCTTAGGGGGTTTTGGTGTGAATGGTCGGACGGCCTACATGGCCGTACATGGCCGTACCGTCCGTACCAATGGCCGCGACCAAACTTACCCAAATCGACAAGTGAAACGGTAACAAGGAGATATTACCTTGGAGCTTAAGGAGAAGGGATCAGACCGTTGATGGATAAGGGAGAGCGTGCCAGGCTGGAACAGGCTTGTAAAGAGGCAAAGAGTGTGGCCTTATATCCAAGCATCCGGAAAGCAACATTGACTCTACATGCTCAATAGTGCCCATTTCGACTCTTGTAAACCCTTATTGCTTCATATAAATATGTAACCTCACTCATTAATAAGAAGATTACAGTTTGAGTCTCTCTAATCTCTTAGACACTATGATTATCTCTTAGACTCTAAACGGCTCTATCTAGTCTCTTAATCTTCACAAAATTCTCCTAATCACTTCTTAAACACTCTTTTATTCTGATTACTCTAAGGATCTCTAATCTCATATGGTATCAGAGCCAGGTTCATTTGAATCTGGGGTTTGATCTTTAGAGAGTTACAAGCTAACGTCTTTGAAGCTACACGCGAGTAGTCTTGAGGTGTTGAAGCTGTGATACGTTCTAGTTGAAGCTGTGCTACGTTCTGTGTGGTTGCGTGATTCTAGACTCAAGGTTGGTGTGTACGAATTCAAGATTCAAGTTTTTCAAGTCAAGCAAAGATGGAACATGGGATGAACATGAGGATGAAGGTAGCGGTTACTTTCAAAGGTAGCAACTACCTTGTGTGGTCTCGGATGGTGAAGACTGCGGTGGGAAGTAAGGGTTGTGGGGGCACATCACAACAGGGGAGCTCCGAAACTCATTACTCAGGGAGGAGATCAAGAAGAGGTCTCCAATGAAGCGGCTGTGGAGAAATGGCAACAAGAAGACATGCTGGTGATGACGGTTCTACACGCATCCTTGGACCCAGCTATCTTGGATGCCTACAGCTACTGTGAATCAGCCAAGGAGCTGTGGGACACGCTGAAGAAGGTGTATGGGAACACTTCCAACCTCAGCCGTGTGTTTGAAGTGAAGCTAGCGATCAACCGTCTTGCACAAGAGGACATGGAGTTCACTAAGCATTTGGGAGGTTCAGGTCCTTATGGTCAGAGCTGGAGATGCTGAGGCCGAGCACAACTGATCCAGATCAGTTGAATGAGAGGCGCGAGCAAGACAAGGTCTTTGGGTTGCTTCTCACACTGAACCCGGCCTACACTCACCTCATCCAGCACATGCTAGGTCAGACAAGCTTGACCTTGAGGAGGAGTGTGTGTGCGCAAATCCAAAGGGAGCAGGGATCTATGGGGTTGTTTGGAGGAAAGGGGGAGCTCTCTCTTGCCAATCAAGCAGCTCATGAGGACTCAACCGAGGCTCCACAAGCAAACAAGGCATCTCACGGGAAGTATGAGGACAGGAAGTTCAATGGCAACTGTGATCATTGCAAGAAGCATGGTCATAAGAAGAGCCAATGCTGGATACTTCACCCACACCTCAAGCCGGCCAAGTTCATGAAGGAGCGTGAGGGAAGGGCAAATGTGACTGAAGGTTCAAGTGGAGCTGGCACCAGCAGGGCGAGTGAAGTGGATGGGCTTGGAGGCAATGATGGGAATGGGAAGTCTCTGGTGGCTTACACAGGCGCCTCAAGCTCACGCAGCAATGATGACTACATCAAGAGATCAGACCTTGATGCTCTCTTAAATGCTAAAGAAACGGTAACACTTATGGTTATTCCTTTGGAGCTTCTATGATTGCATATAAGGATGATCACTTGATTAGAGAACTAGTAGAACGGTTAGAAGCTAGAATGAGTATAGACTGCTCACATTGCTAGAACTGATAGGATGCATCCATCACTTAGTAATCTATGTCATAATGCAACAAGTAGGAAACCATTGATTGTTGATTCTGGTGCATCACATCATATGATAAGTGATGAGAACTTGATTAAAGATATAGAACCTACGCATGGCATGTGATGATAGCAAATGGGGATAAGATACCTATTAGAGGAATAGGAAAGCTTAAGCTGTTTAACAAAGAATCTAGAGCTTTTACATGCCTGAATTCACATCAAACCTATTATCTGTGAAGAAATACTAATGATTTACAATGCAATGTTATCTTTAGTCCTAATGATGTGAAGTTTCAGGATATTGAGAGCAGCAAATTGATTGGGAAAGGAGTGACTAAGGGAGATCTCTATATGCTTGAAGAACTCACTTCTGTTCCTGATTATAGTTGCTCATTTACTTCTGCTTCTTTGTTGAATAAAATGCATTGTGGCATGCTAGAGTAGGACACCCTCATGTTAAAGCTTTGAACTTAATGGTACCAGGTGTTGTGTTTGAGAATAAGGATTGTGAAGCTTGCATTTTAGGCAAGCATTGTAGAACTGTGTTTCAAAAGTCTACTACGTTTATGATAATTGCTTTGATCTAATTCATTCTGATGTATGGACTGCCCCTTGCTTATCTAGAGATAGTTATAAGTACTTTGTCACATTCATTGATGAAAAATCCAAATACACCTGGTTAACCTTAATTCAGACCAAAGATAGGGTACTTGATGCATTTAGGAACTTTCAAACTTATGTAACTAACCATTATCATGCAAGATTAAAATTTGAGATCAGATAATGGAGGAGAGTACACGAGTCATGCATTCAAGCAACACCTATCACACATGGGATCCTACATCAAACAAGCTGTCCGTATACTCCACAGCAAAATGGAGTGGCTGAGAGGAAGAATAGGCACTCATGGAAGTGGGCAAGGTCACTTATGTTTCAGAGTAATGTTCCAAAGAGATTTTGGAGTGATGCGGTTGCCACTGCTTGTTACTTGATCAACAGAACTCCAACAAAGTTCTGAATGAGAAGGCTCCATTTGAAGTTCTGAACAGTACAAACCAGTCTTGATTACTTGCGAGTCTTTGGATGTCTATGCTTTGTGCTCAAACCAGGAGAGATGATCAACAAGCTAGAAGCAAGAAGTACTAAGGCTGTGTTCATAGGATACTCAGCTACACAGAAAGGATACAAATGCTATGATCCTATAGCAAGGAGAGTTCTTGTATCTAGAGATGTGAAGTTCTTGGAAGATAGAGGATACTATGAAGAAAAGAATCAAGAAGACTTGAAGGACTTAACATCAGACAAGGCAACCACCTTGCGGATCATCTTGAAGGTCTTGGAATCAGTACATCCCAGGATCCAAAGAGATCACGCAACAACACCTCCTGAGTTGGTTCACAATCCCACCTTGATCATGAGGGAGGAGAGAGCATGAGGAGGAGCCTATCAGAGGTGAACCAAGATGAAGGAGAAGGAAGAGAGCATAGGCTCTGATGGTCATGGGCATGATCATGGTGTGACAAAAACACCTTCTCAAGATGAAGTGGTAGAAGAACAACAGGAAGAAGAACCGGTTGTGCAGCCACTGAGAAGGAGTACAAGGATAAGGAAGGATCCTTCCAGTTGGGTAAACACGAGAGTGTACTACAATGCCCAAGCTGTGGAGCATCCTTCTCAAGCGTGTGCTCCTTTGCTCAATACCAGAGCACATTGCGCCTTCATGGTAAATTGGATGAGAATCACATCCAAGAAGCTATGAAGAGGCAATAAAGGATAAAGAATGGAAGGAATCAGTTGGAGATGAGGCAGGAGCTATGATCAAGAATGATACATGGTATGAGAGTGAGTTACCAAAAGGGAAGAAGGCTGTGACTAGTAGATGGATATTCACAATCAAGTACAAGCGGATGGAAAGATTGAGAGGAAGAAGTCAAGGCTAGTTGCAAGAGGTTTCACTCAAACTTATGGAGAAGATTACATAGAAACCTTGCACCAGTAGCTAAACTACACACAATCCGGATTGTACTAAGCTTGGCTGTGAATCTTGGATGGGGGTTATGGCAAATGGATGTGAAGAATGCATTTCTACAAGGTGAACTTGAGGATGAAGTGTATATGCATCCACCTCCAGGCCTGAACACTTAGTGAAGAAAGAAGGGAATGTGTTGAGACTGAAGAAAGCTATCTATGGGTGAAGCAATCACCAAGAGCTTGGTACAACAAGTTGAGCACTACTCTGAATGGCCGAGGCTTCAAGAAGTCTGAACTAGATCACACTCTCTTCACACTCACTACTCCTCAGGTATGATTGCTCTCCTTGTGTATGTGATGATATCATATCACAGGGAGTGATAAGGAAGGTATCATAGCAACCAAGGAGTTTCTTAAATCCATGTTTGAGATAAAGACTGGGGAGAAATGAAATACTTCCTGGAATTGAGATATGTAGATCCAAGGAAGGTTTGTTCATGTCCCAAAGGAAAGATACACTTGATCTTTTGAAAGGTGCAGGTGCTTATGGAGGCAAGACAGCAAGGATGCCTATGGAGGATGGCTACAAAGTCCCAAGAGAGGGGGAGATTGAAGACAGCAAACCTTATCAGGATCCTAAACTCTATAGAAAACTAGTTGGCAAATTGATTTATCTTACTATAACTAGACCTGACATTGTTTTGCTGTGAATCAGGTGAGTCAAACACATGCAAGTGCCTAAGGAACATCATTGGCGCATGGTGGAGAGGATCTTGATGTATCTCAAGGCTCACCTGATCAAGGAGTATGGATGGGCTGCAATGGAAGCACTGAAGTGGTGGGATACTGTGATGCGGATTGGGCTGGTGATAGAGCAGACAGGAGATCAACCACAGGCTATTGCACATTCATTGGAGGCAACTTGGTGACTTGGAAGAGCAAGAAGCAGAAGGTAGTGTCATGTTCAAGTGCAGAAGCCGAGAGTATAGAGCCATGCTGAAGCTTACAACGAGTTGGTATGGATCAAAGGATCTTGAAGCACTTGGAGATTGATCAAGCAACTCCAATGACAATGCATTGTGACAATCAAGCTGCATCCACATTGCATCCAACTCGGGTGTTTCATGAGAGACCAAGCACATTGAAGTTGATTGCCACAAGGTGAGACAGATGATTGTGCTAGGGGTGATCTTGCATGTTATACAAGGAGTGAAGATCAGCTAGCGGATGTGTCACCAAGGCTGCAAGGCAAAAGACTATGGAGTCCATTCACATCAGATTGGGACTCATAGATCTTGGGAAGAGAAGGAGCTAATCCCCTTAGCTGCAAGGTCTTTACTCTTTTTCCCTCATCAAAGTTTATCCCATTGGGTTTCTTTGGTGAGGTTTTTAATGAGGAAGATCTTGTGCTTTCCAAGCTTAGGCTTCACAAAGCTAAGCTGAGGGGGAGTGTTGAGTTGAGTTGATTATATTGGTATGGAGAGAAGAGGAGTTGAAGAGGAGAAGAGATGGAGAAGCTTAGGGGTTTTGGTATGTGATGGTACGGACGGCCGTACAAGGCCGTACATCCGACCGTCCGTACCAATGGACGCGATCAATACGTACCAACTCGACCAAGTGAACCGGTAACAAGGAGATATGACCTTGGGTGCTTAAGGAGAGGGATCAGACCGTTGAGGGATAAGGGAAAAGAGGTTGCAGGTGGAACAGGCTGGTAAAGAGGGAAAGCTTGTGTGAGCCTTATCATCCAATCATCCGGAAAGCAAACCTTGACCTCTACAGCTTCAATAGTGCCCATTCGACTCTTGTAAACCCTTATGCTTTCAATATAAAATGTAACCTCAATCATAATAAGAACATTACAGTTTGAGCCTCTTCAATCTCTTAGCACTATGATTACTCTTGACTCTAAACGGCTCTATCTAGTCTCTTAATCTTTCACAAAACTTTCCTAATAACTCTTAAACACTCTCTTTATTCTGATTACTCTAAGGATCTCTTAATCTCATAATCACCTGATTAGAAAGTGGGATAACTTCTTCATCCCAACTCCTATGAGATTAATTCAACTTCCTGGTGATTCTCCACCACTTTATGTATCCAAATCAAGCTTTTTACAAAGTGATTATCCTGGTTGATTGGAACGCCGAAGAAGCTGTCCTATTCCCAAACTGGAAACTGGAATCACCTGATTAGAAAGTGGGGATAACTTCTCATCCCAACTCCTATGAGATTTATTCAACTTCCTGGTGATTCTCCACCACTTTATGTATCCAAATCAAGCTTCTTACAAAGTGATTCATCCTGGTGTTATTGGAACGACGAAGAAGCTGTCCTATTCCCAAACTGGGAAACTGGAATCACCTGATTAGAAAGTGGGATAACTTCTTCATCCCAACTCCTATGAGATTAATTCAACTTCCAGGTGATTCTCCACCATTTATGTATCCAAATCAAGCTTCTTACAAAGTGATTCATCCTGGTGTTATTGGAACGACGAAGAAGCTGTCCTATTCCCAAACTGGAAAACTGGAATCACCTGATTAGAAGTGGGATAACTTCTCATCCCAACTCCTATGAGATTATTCAACTTCCTGGTGTTTCTCCACCACTTTATGTATCCAAATCAAGCTTTTACAAAGTGATTCATCCTGGTGTTATTGGAACGACGAAGAAGCTGTCATATCCCAAACTGGGAAACTGGAATCACCTGATTAGAAAGGGATAACTTCTTCATCCCAACTCCTATGAGATTAATTCAACTTCCTGGTGATTCTCCAACACTTTATGTATCCAAATCAAGCTTTACAGAGTGATTCATCCTGGTTTGATTGGAACGACGAAGAAGCTGTCCTATTCCCAAACTGGGAAACTGGAATCACTGATTAGAAAGTGGGATAATTCTTCATCCCAACTCCTATGAGATTATTCAACTTCCTGGTGATTCTCCACCACTTTATGTATCCAAATCAAGCTTCTTACAGAGTGATTCATCCTGGTGTTGATTGGAACGACGAAAGAAGCTGTCCTATTCCCAAACTGGGAAACTGGAATCACCTGATTAGAAAGTGGGGTAACTTCTTCATCCCAACTCCTATGAGATTTATGTCAACTTCCTGGTGATTCTCCAACACTTTATGTATCCAAATCAAGCTTCTTACAAAGTGATTCATCCTGGTTTGATTAGAACGACGAGAAAGCTGTCCTATTCCCAAAATGGGAAACTGGAATCACCTGATTAGAAAGTGGGATAACTTCTTCATCTCCAACTCCTATGAGATTAATTCAACTTCCTGGTGATTCTCCACCACTTTATGTATCCAAATCAAGCTTCTTACAAAGTGATTCATCCTGGTGTTATTGGAACGACGAAGAAGCTGTCCTATTCCCAAACTGGGGAAACTGGATCACCTGATTAGAAAGTGGGATAACTTCTTCATCCCAACTCCTATGAGATTTATTCAACTTCCTGGTGATCTCCAACACTTTATGTATCCAAATCAAGCTTCTTACAAAGTGATTCATCCTGGTTTGATTGGAACGACGAAGAAGAAGCTGTCCTATTCCCAAACTGGGAACTGGAATCACCTGATTAGAAAGTGGGATAACTTCTTCATCCCAACTCCTATGAGATTATTCAACTTCCTGGTGATTCTCCACCACTTTATGTATCCAAATCAAGCTTCTTACAAAGTGATTCATCCTGGTGTTATTGGAACGACGAAGAGAAGAAGCTGTCCTATTCCAAACTGGGAAACTGGAATCACTGATTAGAAAGTGGGATAACTTCTTCATCCCAACTCCTATGAGATTTATTCAACTTCCTGGTGTTTCTCCACCATTATGTATCAAATCAAGCTTCTTACAAGTGATTCATCCTGGTGTATTGGAACGACCGAAGAAGCTGTCCTATTCCCAAACTGGGAAACTGGAATCACCTGATTAGAAAGTGGGATAACTTCTTCATCCCAACTCCTATGAGATTTATTAACTTCTGGTGTTTCTCCACCACTTTATGTATCCAAATCAAGCTTCTTACAAAGTGATAATACTGGGGTTATTGGAACGACGAAGAAGCTGTCCTATTCCCAAAACTGGGAAACTGGAATCACCTGATTAGAAAAGTGGGTAACTTCTTCATCCCAACTCCTATGAGATTATTCAACTTCCTGGTGATTCTCCACCACTTATGTATCCAAATCAAGCTTCTTACAAGGTGATCATCCTGGGGTTATTGGAACGACGAAGAGAAGAAGTGTCCTATTCCAAACTGGGAAACTGGAATCACTGATTAGAAAGTGGGATAACTTCTTCATCCCAACTCCTATGAGATTAATTCACCTCCTGGTGTTCTCCCCCTTTATGTACCAAATCAAGCTTCTACAAAGTGAATTCATCCTGGTTTATTGGAACGACGAAGAAGCTGTCTATTCCCAAATGGGAAACTGGATCACCTGATTAGAAAGTGGATAACTTCTTCATCCCATCCTATGAGATTAATCAACTTCCTGGTGATTCCCAACACTTTATGTATCCAAATCAAGCTTCTTACAGAGGTCATTTATCATGGTTGATTGGAACGCTTCGACGAAAGAAGCTGTTCCTTTCCAAACTGGGAAACTGGAATCACCTGATTAGAAAGTGGGATAAATTCTTCATCCCAACTCTATGAGATGTAT